>NW_004567138.1:9936743-9988690 GCF_000260355.1 Condylura cristata
AGGCGGCCTCCAGCTGGGTCCAGACTGGTTAAGTTTCCCTGCGACACCGGGAAGCCGCCGGCAGCAAGAGAGGGCAGGTGGGCTGCGCGCATGCGCTGTTCAGAGGGCTGCGCCAGTGCAGGGCAGGTCTGGGTGGGAGGCAGGACACACCCCCAAGGGCCCTGGTGGCCACGCCCACCCCGCAGGCCTGCTGTAGCCTGACAGTTTGGAAATTCAAAATTTCAATCTGAAATGGGGGCAAATAATGCAAATCGTCTCCAAAAATGGTGTCAATGAAACTTCTAGGAAGCCACCGAAATGGCAACATACGTCTATTTGGATTTAAAAAGTTGCTCTGGGTATTTAACAGCCGCCACAGGCACCTCAACAAACCCGACCCCACAGGGGGTGATGACAGGATGAGGGTGCAGATTTATTCCTCGTGCTGCTCTTTGCCCAGCCCCTGGGTCCTTACTGGCTTCAGTCTCCGCTGTTCCTGCATTGCCCGTCCTCGCCACCAGGCGGCGCGCTCTGCCGTTGCTCACTTTCCCTCCCTAATGGGCGCTCAAACTTTCCTGTGTCTTTGACTTGCTTCATCGCATTTCTGTAATTTCTTAAACCATTCCCTGTGTTGAGATTCTCCCCAGTTATTTGATGGGACAAAAAAGTGCTGCTGAACATTTTTAAACAAAGATTTTATCTGCATTTTAAAGCTTTTCCTTAGGTTTTTTTCCCCGCAAAATAGAATAATTACATGAATAGTATAAATAGTCTAAATTCACAGTTTAAATGGTACCAATAGTCTAAATCAAAGATGATACAAATTTGGCCTTTTCTCGGGAATGAATGAAAGTACACATTTCACTTTACCTTTGCCAACTCTTTCAAGGGTTTTCATGCAAACTTTGCACTGAATCCGAGTACACAAAAGGATTATCTAAGTGTAAGAAATATTTAGCTACTTTACACCCTAAAATAGGCAGCATTAGCTCAGTTGTGGTAATAAGTGGAAAACATTACAACACCCTTGAATTTAGGAGGTAAAATGGGAGAGTAAAGGAATGAAACTGGAGCGGAATGAACAGATGCTCTCCAACACATGTTCTCTTTGGATCACACTGTGACATCACATTCACTGGCTGGTGCGTGGTAGAGTTCTCACCACCTGAATGCAGGTGAAGGAACATTCTGCTCATAAACCCTCTTCTCCTCATCCTGTTTCCTCCTTCCCAGCCCTTGTCTGCATGCAGAGGACTCCATGGACACACAGGACAGAATCACCACACAAAGAGCCTCAGTTCCTAAAGGATCCGCGGTTACCACCAGTGGAGAAGACACTGACATGAGGGGGCAGATTTTAGAGGAAGGGACAGCTGGAACCCCAGGTTTCATATGTTAGAGCAGCTGGGTTCATTTCTGTTGGACCTGTATTTAACCAAGCTAACACCATTTTGCTTCTGTGTTCTGCTGGCTGCTTGCTACAATAGGAAATTCCCCAAATAACTTTGCTGTAAAAGGTAAAAAAAACTTGTAAAACTGATTATCGTCTGCAACAGGACCAGGATGCAGGTCATATGGTTCGTTAAGACTTGACAGACATCCTGGGCCCACTGTAAGAATGTCATTTCTGTGGCCCTCCCTGGTGGCGCAGTGGGTTACAGCACAGCACTAAGAAGCTTAAGCCACTTTCACATGAGTTCGATCCCCGCCTGCCCCGGAGGAGACCACATGGCGCGGCAGACCTCTCCTGACCTGCCCGCTGCTCCCCTCAGCAGTGTGCTTTGTCGATCTGCCTGTTCTGCTCCCCACTCTGTCTCTGATGAAGCCTCTCGCCACCCCTGAGCCTCTGGCCTGAACCCCAGCTCTGTATGCACAAATAAATAAATCTTTAAAAAAAATGTCATCTCTAACAACTAAGTTTTGGTGCCTTGCCTGCAGTGTATAAAGACTGGTTTCTGTAACTGCCCGGGGCCTCACTCGCTAGGGGGTGATGGTCCTGGCTGGCCTGGCCAGTATTTGGAAGCCCGAATTAAATCTTGAATCTCCGTCTCCACATTGCCTGACGGCTTTATTCCAGGGGCTGTGAGCATTACAAATGATTTCTTAAGTAACAATTACATCCTAGGCACCTTCTCAAATGTGTTATCTTTTCTTATTTAATCTGTATACTCATTCTTTGCCATTCTTATTTTCAGAGGCATGCGGTGAGTTCTCAGTGAGTTTCTCCACTAGCCAGAGACTTGATTATACTTAAAGAGCAGGCTTATTAGGGAAAGGGACAGGACTACTGGACACTTGCATTGGTACAAGCAGGCAGGGAGAGATGCCCTGGGAGGGGCAGGTTTGCAGAGAGGCTTGCCTGGGTGCAGACAGGCGGCCTTAGGAGAGGGGGGTCCGCTGTGGGGGGTCAGTGCAGAGAGGTGCCGGCAGTTGCAGGTCACGGGCAGACAGGAGGCTGCTGTCCTGCAGAGGGTGAGGGTGGGTGGGAAGGAGCAATTGTGTAGTCTCATGTGGGCAGAGGACTGTTGCCATGACCCAGTGCAGAGACTGCACTGAAATAGATGATATAGACAGCTCCTTTTTGGGCGGGCTCACTTGAGAGCCTGGGTTTGTTGACTCTGAATAGAATCTGAAGGGACAGGAGATCCCACCCTGGGCTGCATCTCCACAGCTTTATCTGTCACCTTTTGGTCTGATCTCTAGACACCTCCCTCAGCATCAGCTTCCTGCTTGGATCTTCTCCTGTCATCCAGGCACTGGTGTCTTGATCTTTATGGCTGTGTCAAGGGCTGTGCTAATCCCTTTGGCCCAGCTCCCTGTGTGAGTCAGTCTTGTGACACCTCCTTTCTGTTCCTTCGCTCATCACTTCTTAAAATGATCTAACCAATATTTAAATTCTTCCTAAACTGAGATTACTGCTCTCCAGAGAGATGACTGTCACTGTCATCTCAAACTTAAGTGCTTTTGAACCCAAAGCTGCTCTCGACTCTAAACAACAGCACCTTAACTGTTATAATCATTTTTCTTAAATAGGAGAAATGGAAACACTGATCTATGGGTCTGTGGACTGTTCAGTTTATGTCAGCTACAATGTGTTCTGCTTGCAGGTAAATGCATTCATCCCTAAAGGAGAAAGTTAATTACATTTTGGGAGGGAAAGCATCTAAATCTATTCCTCCAGTATGTCAGAGTGCGATCTCTATAGCTCGGACAGTGGACAAAGAGAAGACCTGGAGGTGGCACAAGGAGCAGAGAGACCTGTGAAGAAGAAGCCGCATTTGCTTCTCAGCCCTGGACTTGTGCCAGGGATTCGGGGCTCATGACGGAGACGCTGAGTGAGAGAGAGGTGGGCATGAGACCCGCGGGAGGCTGACTGGCAGCCTTCATCCGGACCTGGATGTTGCTTTTGCTTTTTTTCTCCCACGCTCACCTGACCCCCTGTCCCTTTCCTGTGGTTCCAGACCCCTCCCCGCCCTGCCCGCCAAGAAGGGCCTTAGGCTGCGGCAGTCTTTCAGGCCTTAGTGACCCCGGTTCGGGCCAACCCTGTTTGCTGGGCATTTGCCACGAGGGGATGAGTGACCTGGTGCTTGCTGTGGAAGCAACATTCTTTGTCTTTCTCTCTCTCTTCTCTTTAGTGGACACTCATCCTGTTATTCTCTACTGAAGGTCTTACGTATATGAGTGTGTTTGTCTTACGTATATGAGTGTGATGCGGCAGTTGGCATTTAGAGCAAGCAGTTTGGGGATGTCCCAGGATGCCCCTCATCTGCCCAGTAACAGATTTGGTGCCACTGTGGAAGGACCTACGTAGCCATCCGTGGCTAGTCAGCCCTGGGGAGAAGTTGGCTTCCCTGTGGCTCTGGCAACTGGAAGTGCAAAGGTAATTTTTGTTTTCTACTGTGCTTGTGTTTCCGATACATGTAGTAGATTTGCTTCCTGAACCTCAGACTAGGTGAAGTGACTTGCTTGGACCTGTGGATACCTTTTATGTGTCCAATTTATTCCTAGCCATTGCATTATTTCTATTGTAATTGTACCTCTACTTTAAAGAAATATAATATATATATAATATAAATATAATATATAAATCTCTCTCTCTATATATATATATATGTATATATATATATATATTATATATATAAATGTGTGGATTTCTGCAGTTCAAAGGTATGATGTTCCAAGTTCAGCTGCAATTGCAAGGGTCCTAGAAGAGGGAGGCTGGTGGTAGGAGGAAGAAAGGGTTGACAACATTGTGCTTTACCTTTAAAGATGAAGGACAGGGTCAGGAGCCAATGAATGCTCTTGCCTCCAGGTGACCTCCAGAAGCTGGAAATGGTGAAGAAAACTCCAGAGAGAGGGCAGCCTGTCTATACCTTGATTTTTGCTCCATGAACCCATTTTGGACCTCTGACCTCCATTGCTGTAAGGATAAATATGTTACTTTAAGCCACTAAGTTTGTGTTTACTTGGGACAATAATATTAGAAAACAAATACAGGACCAAGTTGTTGAGCGAAGTTGCTTGTTCTGGTGACTCTCTGGGACAGGAAAACTCTATTAATACAGTTGAAGCTCAGAAAACTAGAGGCGGCAGCCCCCTGCTCACTATATTTCTTTAATATGAGACTGAAGAGTCAAACTGGGGATGTCCAGTAGCAAACATGGTCCAACAATGTTAGAAGCATGAATAGAAGTTGAGTCCCAGTGGCAGGAGTCAAGCGGAGACTGGATGAGGAAGGTCACAGGTAAGAGGCTGGAAGAAAGGATACAGGTTAGATTTGTGGGAGATAACAGAATAGTACGTTCGCATTTATTATGCGGTGGGCACCGGATGTTTAAGGAAAGTGAAGCTGATATAGCAGAGCCCCTTATGGGAACATCTCCTTTGCTAGAACCCGACTGCCGGGTAGCATAAGCATTTCAGAAAGGTTGCTCAATAACCACGTGAGTTGAGCAATATAACACTTGCTTTCATAACCTGGAAGCCGACTGCAGGAGGTTAAGGGACTTGTCCAAGGTCATAGAAAACATCACAAGTGAAAGTGGGGTTGACCTCCTCTCTGCAACCCCAGGAGCCCTGCTGTCTATCACATCATACAGAGTTTTCTTTCAGAAGCAAAGGCTTTTTGACCTTTTAGGGAGCACACCCAGAAAAACACGGTGTCGTCTTTTGAGATACTCTATCAGTGAGGACTTGAAAATGAAGTTAAAAATTAAGCAGCAAAGCCAAACCCAGGTTTTCTGCTCCAAGACCATACAGTTAAATCCAGTGCTGACTGCCTGCCACGTGGCTCATTATTTATCCTTGGGAAACTGCAGAATTGTCTGAAAGAGAAGAAGGGACAGAAACTCCCTCTTTGTTCAAGGTAGCCTTCTAGTCTAGGCCTTAAAATACTGGTTTAATGGTGAAGGTAAGTGCTTTTCTTCTCTTGGGGTCAGGGGATAATTACTAATGAATCGGAAATCCATCAAAGAAAGGGGAAGCCAGAGGATGGACATTAAATTTCTCCATTTGGGAATGGTTTCTAGTTCTCAAAGGGGCTTCCTGAAAAGGGGTGGCCAGTGGGCACTGTGGATGGCGGTCACTTCTCAGAGGATTCTGTGAGTTGTAACTGTGACTCTTGATGAGTTTGACAGGCTTTCACTGGGGAATAAAAACTGGGTCAGATCTACTAAGATTTGTGTTTAGGGACGATGGCTAATGAGTCTTTTCAGGTTTCTCTGTAGGTTTAAAATTGTCTCTCAAGAAAAGAGAGGTGTACAAATGTCATGCATGAAACTGCAGGCAGGAAGACTTGGAAGCTGGCAGAGGTCATCTGGTTCATTGGCCTTATTATACAACTGAGGAAAGCTGCCCACAGAGTCATGGTTATCACCTACCAGAGCTAATGTCAGCAGCCTGAAGGGAAAAGAGTCAGGACAAGTGCTCTCTCCTAGCCTTCCTGGAGGAAGTCCTGATTTCAAAGCACAATTAGGCTCAGATTGATCTGGAAGACATAAATCAAGGCTGTGGCTTTGAGAGAAGAGTCCTAGGCACTTGACAATTCAGCCTGCGAGTTCCATGATGTCATGCCCTGATAGACTTTTGGGCACGCATTTGGGCATAATGCTATGTTCTGGAGTTTCCGTTACTGGTGTTCACTATGCCTTTTTTTTATGATAATATTCTTATGAATTGACAGTGTGACAAAGATGATCCCCCAGAATAACCACTTTTTATTTTAGAATGACTAATCTTTCTGAAAGGTGGGCAGCTAACAGAAGTGGCTTGGTTTTATGAACATGGAACAAACAGCTTCTTCCCATGTTCTCTGATTTTGTAGCAAGCAAGACACATCCGTTCCTTGTCCATCTGGTGGATTCTCATCCAGAGAACTCACTTTTCAAGGGGAAACTTTGTAATTGTTTTAACAATCAGTCCAAGGCAATTTTTAGAAATATAGGTGGCAACCCTGTATCACTAGTCTCAGAAATCCCAAGTACCAATCTTATGACTGATTATTACAGCTGTTGTTGCAACAGTGAAGTTTTACAATGCATAGCATTTAATCTTTAGAAGGCAGGTCTCATACCTTGATTTTCACTGGCAACAGTGCAGGAAGGAATGTTATCTCCATTTTCCTATGAAACAATTTCAGCTCAGAAGCTTATGAAACCTACTCTGATTTCCTCAGATTGTGAATGACAGAGAGGAGCTTGGTCTCTTTGAACTTCAGGTTCATGCTCTTTGAACCACAGGTAACATTTACTCTGAGTAAACCAGGGCATTCAGCCAACAGAGGTGATGCAAGACAGAATATTAGGGAAAGTAACAGAGAGCTAGAAAGGTGATGATAACAAAACGTTGTATATTAAGAATAGGAAGAATTCTCTTGCTTGTGCATAAATCATATTGTCTATATTAATAATTTATATAAAGTGCATGAAATTATTTCTAAAATTTAGGACTTGTTTTGTCATTGCATTATTTATACAATATAGGACTTTTCTCTAACTTAATTTCCATTCAACTTTTCTGTGTTGACTTCCAGCTTTGATACTAGGGCTCAGTGAGTGTTGTAAGTTTCATCTCATGGGAAGATCCTACAACATGTGCTAATGGGCCAAATCTCATCATTTCCCTGTTGCTAGATACATATCAGTCAAGGGTTCAGATTCCAAGTTTCATAGCTTTCATGATTATCTTAGAAAAGTAGTTGTTGTTACTGTGTCACAGAAAGACCCTAGTTGAGAATGGCTTGGAATGTCCTCTTGCTTTCTATAGTCATCTTGTCAAAAGAAACAAGGAAATTATTCATTAAAATAAGCTGTAATAATTGAAATTGGTACCTGACTTTTTTTTAATGTAGAAAAACTGGGGTGTAAGTCAGAGGTGCAGGGTGTGAGAGCATTCACCAGAAGACCGTTTGGGGAGCAGAACAGGTGTATCCCCTGAAATCCACTGCTGAGGGGTTCAGTAGTTGGGACAGGAGAGGTCTGCTGTGCCATGAGGGTCAGCTCCTTCGCCAGGGATCTAACTCAGGGGTGATAGTGCTGAGACATATTCAACACTTAGGTGGCCAAGAAGTCTCTGAAATTGGTATATGAAATGTAATAATTAAGTGGGGATGTAAAACGACAGAATAGTTCCACTAGTGAGAAAAAGTAGTTTATTTTAAGAAATATTCAAAAGTTGGTTTGAAAATATATTCATCAACAGATTTCCTTCTGAAATAAGTAATTAAAATCCAATTTTATGTTATTTGAAATCCCCTCTAGAATATTTCAAAATAAAGCTACCCCATTGTGATTCTCAATTGTGCTTAAAATATAAACCTAAAAGCTTAATAGTGTTAACATGGAGAAAAAACAGGAATCAGTGCAATAGAGGACCGACTGCTGGCTTGTAAACCTTTCAATGTGGGGCAAATTTTCAAGCTTGATGCACACCCGTTTTCTCATCAATGTACTGAACAGCTGGGCCAGAAGATCCCAGTTGAGACTTTTCATCTTGGAATTTAGTGTTTACATGATCTACAGTAAAAGCTTGCCTTGACCATGTCTTGAGATCTTACATAACAAGGGAAATCAAATAGATAAAGGTCCAAACTCCAGGTAAATCAGCTGTCCAATCCAGTTTGTTTCAGGTAGGGTTTGATGATAGAGGGGACTGAACTTTTGATTATCACCCAGACATTAGCAAGACTTGAAAACCTTCCAAGGCAGAACAAAAAGTCAACATGTTCTTGGTGTTGACCATCCCATGTTATCAAGTGGGCATCTACATGGGCCCATTGTAAACAAAACAGGAATGTTTTAAAAGGTTTATTTATTTGTGCATACAGAACTGGGGTACAGGCCAGAGGTGCAGGGGCAGTGAGAGGATTCACCAGAGACACAGTGGGGAACAGAACAGGCAGATTTGACAAAGTACCCCACTGAGGGGAGCAGCGGGCAAAACAGGAGAGGTCTGCTGTGTCCTGTGGGTCACCTCCCTGGCCTGGGATCGAACTCGTGCTACAGTGGCTGCGGCTAGCTTCATAGTGCTGTGCTTTAACTAGTTGTGCCACCAGAGAGGGACAAAGCCAGAAAAACTTAAAGCACAGCTGAGGATAGCTTATTCTTAGATTTTTAGACATCTTTGGATCAGAAAGCTATCTTAATGATGCTAATGAAACCTAATTATGGTTCTTTAAAAAATACGTAGCTCCCTCTGAAAATAAAATGTGCATGTACTAGTTGTAAAAAGAATCATTTGGGGCCCTCCCTGGTGGCACAGCGGGTTAAAGCACCGCACTGAGAATCTAAAAGCCACTTCCTCATGAGTTCGATTCCCGCCTGCCCCGGAGGTGACCACATGGCGTGGCAGACATCTCCTGACCCGCCCGCTGCTCCCCTCAGCAGTGTGCTTCCTCTGTTCTGCTCCCCACTCTGTCTCTGGTGAATCCTCTCACCCTCCACATCTCTGGCCTGTACCCCAGTTCTATATGAATAAATAAATAAATCTTTAAAAAAATAAAAAAAAAAAGAATCATTTGGGACACAGAGAAAATCATAAAGAACAATGATTGGGTGATCATCGTGTTTTGTAACTGCAATAAGCCATGGCTGGCATTTATATGATTGTTTCTCCTCCCACTGATGTCACATAGCAATGCAGGTCGGGCCCCTGCTGTATCTAGGGTAGAAATATTTCCATAATGTCATTCAGCATCTTTGAAAACATTAGGTAAATTGAGTCTTTCAAAAGAATCTAGCAAAACTGACTCACCAAATCCTTATTGTTAGGCTAACTTGACTCCAGTATTTTGCTATAATAACTAATATGCAAACAGTATTTTATACTCAATTCTTCATGTGTATTTTCCCTATGATCCTCGAAGCTAAGGTCATAGATCATGAACATCCTTACTGGTGAGGATAAATCAGGTGTAGTAAGTCTGGTTAAACTCAGGTTCAGAAAGAGTATAAAGCTTTGAACGACAAATACAATCATAGCACAGAAGTTTGCAAAGTCGTGAGCCCTTTAGTTGAGGAATGGTCACAATATTGACAATATTTTTAAGGCGAGGATTATTTCCAAAAGAAAGAGATGTATGTATTCCCAAAAGGAGTTTGTATACAGGTGGAAATAGCAAATTAAACATTCCCTGCTGAATTCTCCTTACCTGTCAAAACAGAAAGATTGATTTGTAATTGTTATGGAAAGTCTCCATTCAATATAACTTTGCAAACCAAACTTTTCAATCCAATAAAGTGTCCAAATTGTATGTAGCAACAAGAATAAGCATGTTACTCCTTTAAATGTTTTATATGTAAAATGCATACAAGTTATGCAATGTTGTCCTGTGTGTTCAAAAGAAGACCTCATGGGCCATTGCTCTGAATTACAGAGGCACAGAAACACCATCACAATAAAAGCAAGGGCTTCCCTGAGGCTGTTCTCAGTTCTTGAGGTTAATTTCATTGTTGTGCCTTCTAATAAGATATAACTATAATATTGCTTACCTTTTCATTCTCCTCTATGGTTTAATAAAACACTTTCAATTTTCTCATTTGATTCTTACAACACCGCCCAGAAAGGAGCATTATCTGGTGAATGGACAAGGAAATGGATAGTTAAAGAATTTAAATGATGAGATCTGAGTAATGGAGCTGGGACTTAAAGCCAGATTTCTTATCAAAATCTAGCCCCCTGCAAGCATAGCTATAAAGAAGTGTACTGTGAAAAGTGAATCACCTAGCTGTGTTGGGTCAACCCTTTTATTGATCTTGAAAGGAGGCAACATCAACACGAGAAAATTCTTTGTGTGTTATGTTTTGGAATTGTGCTTTCTCCCCACAGATAAAAGCCTGTCGTGGTAAAAGAGATTCAGGGCAGAGGGAAACTCCACCACAAGGTGCGATACCATTCCCCAGAAAAGCCAAATGGACAAGAAGCCTTCCGCCAGGAAAGGTAAAGCCAACTCTTTTAACTGGTCTCCTGATGGAAGAGTAGAAACTCATTTCAGGGTTCTCTCCACCCCTTGCTCCCAAGCTGCTCCGTTGGAGGGACTCCTTCAGTGTAATATCTGCCCAGCTCCAGCCTCTCAACCAGCTACTTGAGTATTTTCCTTCAGGGGCCCTGTCCTTTGAGGTCACTAATACTACTCCTGAGTCTATTTGGTTTGAAAACAATTTCTTTAAAGATATTTTAATCTATTTCTTCCCAGGTTCTGTTTCTCTTTAGTCCTCGTTCTCCAAATACGCAGAAAAAATTTAATCCCTTATTCACATGGAACTCTTCAGTACTGGTTCAACGTTCTGTTTTCTGAAATATGTTGCCTTGTGAGATACTAGATACTCCTTCAGTAGCACATTATCTACAAACTCAGTAAAAATTATTCTCCATGTGTTTTTTTATTATAATAGTTTATTTTTACATCATTTTGTGGCGTTTTCCATCTCAGGTGTAATCCCTGTGGACTTGCCATCAGTTCACCTGTGTGCCATCACCATAATCCTGTACACTTCCCCCTGTCCCCATTTTTCATCCCATTCCCCACTCCATCACTGTAAAATGTCTCTGGTATATAGTTGTTCATCATTATTATTCCCCCCCATGATCCTTTATGCTCCTGCTATGAGTGAAACCATTCAGTATTTTTCTTTTTTCTTTCTGACTTATTTCACTAAGAATGATCCCTTCCAGCTCCATCCGTGTTGCTGCAAAAGGCATGAGCTTATCATTTTTTGATTGCTGAGTAATATTCCACTGTGTATATGTACTGCATCTTTTTTTTTTTTTAAGATTTATTTATTTATGCTTACAGAACTGGGGTACAGGCCAGAGGGTTGGTGGGTGAGAGGATTCACCAGAGACATAGTGCGGAGCAGAACAGGCAGATCTACTGAAATACACTGCTGAGGGGAGCAGTGGGTGGGTCAGGAGAGGTCTGCCACACCAGTGGGTCAGCTCCTTGGTAGGGGATCAAACTTATATTGCAGTGGCTTCCAAGAGCTTCATAATGTAGTGCCTTTAACCCGTTGTGCCATTGTGCCACCAGGGAGAGCCCGTGTACTGCATCTTTTTAATCCAGACATCTACTTTTGGCCATCTGGGTTGATTCCATGTCTTTCCCATTATAAATAAAGCAGCAATAAACATCTCCATGTATTTTTAAAAAGCTGTACAAATATGAAGTCCAGGGCTAGTGACATTCAGCAAAGATATGTATGGACATTTCCCTAAAGAGTTAGTGGGATTTTAATGTACATACAGCACACTTTCATATACTTTAAGAGTCCTTGGATGTTCCACTAATTAAATTCAAAGGCAGCTCTCTTTCAAGCTTCATGGTAAATGAACATGTATGACAGATGGAACCAGGGACTTTCAGCTGAGAGTTTGGTTTTGTGAGTGACTTTGCCACCATCTTCCCTATTCACTTTATTTTGGAGCAATATGACACTTATGACTTCATTTAGGATTTCCTGTTTTTGTCTTTGACTTCCCACCTCTCTGAAAGAAGACCATTTTTTCCTTTATTGGAAGATCCCATACTTATTGTCTTGAAGTTAACTGAAGAATATGATTTGCAGTCATAGATTCTTTGATGAAAAAGACAAAAATAAGTCAAGAAAAAGACAAATACCACATAATTTCACTCATGTGGGTATAGAGAAACAAAATAAAGAAACAGACAAAACTGGCCCTCCCTGGTGGTTCAGTGGGTTAAAGCACAGCACTAAGAAGCTAAAGCCACTACTGCATGAGTTTGAATCCCACCTGCCCCAGAGGAGATCCACATGGCGAGGCAGACCTCTCCTGGCCCACCCGCTGCTCCCCTCAACCTGTTGCTCTGCCTGTTCTGCTCCCCTCTCTGTTTCTGGTGAATCCTCTCACCCTCCACATCTCTGGCCTGTACCACAGTTCCATATGAATAAACAAATAAATCTTTTTTTTTTTTAAAAGAAACAGACAAAACCAAACCAGACTAATCCTAGATCTAACTGCAGAATTGATGTTCCTGGAAGGGAAGGATGAGGGAATGGGGAGGGAGGAGGAAGGAAACCCAGTGGACTATGGTAGAGGATCATGGTTGGTTTTTTGTGGGTGTGGTGTGGTACATACATCTGAACAGATATGATCCTATACCACCTAAATCATATGCAGCACTGTTGACCAATATTACCTCATTTAAAAAAAAAACAATTTAAAAGATAAAAAATAAAATGAACAAAAGAAGAAAAGGGAAGGAAGAAGGGCGGAAGGGAAGGAAGGAGAGAATGAAAGGGGAAAAAACAATCTTTTAAAGAACAAAATGCAGTGGGCTTCCAAGGTTTTTCAGATTCCCTTTGGGAGGAATGAAAGATGGCGGTCACATATTTACAGATTTCTTTGTTGTTTTGCAGGTCCAAATTTCTGTTCATTACGCTATGGCCTGGCGCTCATCATGCACTTCTCCAATTTCACTATGATAACCCAGAGAGTGAGTCTGAGCATTGCCATTATTGCCATGGTGAACAGCACTGAGCAGCATGGTCTACCCAATGCCTCCTCCACAGAAGAGCCTTTTGTAGACACTTTCAACAACCCCAGCAGACCCATCAAGAAATTCAATAATGGGGTAAGTGTGATGGAGAACAGGACTCACAGATGAGAGAGAAAACCCATCTTGAGACAAAACCTAGGCTCCTGAGTCTGTGGAATACAGAAGCATACATTTTCAGTGACAGGCTAAAAAGGGAATTGTTTTTCTTTGAATTCTTATTTATCTCTGTATAAAATTGATATTTCATTTGAGATTATTCTGATCACAAGGTGGCGGTCTGCAAGAAAAGTCTATAAAGACTTCAAAATAGAACTAGCTAATTACTGGGAATCATTAGTGAAAAACTAGGCATTTTCCAAACTCATTCTCTGTTGAATTCTGTGTAAATCTCTGCAATTTTGTCTCTGAACCATTTTATAACTCTCTAAGTTCGCTATAACAAATAGTAATGCAAATGATACTTCCTCATACCTCTGAAAGCGAATGTTGCCCTGTTGAAAATTAGTTGAGTTTCTACTTGTCCTGGTCGAATAGACCAATTTTACTATCTATTGAAAATCTGTTTCTGCATTCCTTCCTGCTAATATGGGTTGTTCTTTGAATTCTCTTCTGAAAAGGTTGTCACAGGTACCAATTTCTTCATTAGTCAATGAGGTCAATAAAATCTTTGCTGTGTGTTTATGTTATATTCCCAAAATTGATTTTAGGGCTTGAGCTTGGTAAAAGTTCAGTAAAGTCTTATTCTTTGAAATGAGAGTCAACATGTCACCCCAACTTTGCCATAAGCAAAATGGCTTAAAGATTCTCTTTCACAGATATTTCTTAGTGTCTCTGATTATCTGTATGGTATGACTACCTTTTATAATTATAATAAAGATATCGCGCTATCTTTCCTTTTATTTTCACCTCATCTCAATATCTCCTGCAAATTTACAGATATATCTATATAATTATTTTGTTGTTGTTTCTTCATTTCCTCTCTACTTCTTCCTCTAAATGAAGCCAAGTTAAACTACAATTGGTTGTTTGGGAAGGGGTAATATTTACATTAGATGAAAACCAGAGAAAAACCAAAGTGACTATTTAATAGTTGGCTCCCACCAACCTCTGGCTATAAAGTTGACTTTTGTAGAGGAACTTCTGAGCAAAGGATTTCACTTTTTTCCCCAGGCCTCTGTTTATGAATGGAGCCCAGAGACTCAGGGCATCATCTTTAGCTCCATCAGTTATGGGATAATACTGACTCTGATCCCGAGTGGATACTTAGCAGGAATATTTGGAGCAAAACAGATGCTGGGTGCTGGTTTGCTGATCTCCTCCATTCTCACCCTCCTCACACCCTTGGCTGCTGACTTTGGAGTGATCCTGGTGATTGTGATTAGGACAGTCCAGGGCATGGCTCAGGTATCCACAAGCATCCTTTCTTTCTTTTTTTTTTTACTTTAAATTTTATTTATGCATACAAAAACTGGGGTGCAGGCCAGAGGGGCAGGGGGTGAGAAGATTCACCAGAGACAGAGTGGGGAGTGGAAGAGGTGGATTTTGAAATACACTGCTGAGGGGAGCAGCTGATGAGACAGGAGAGGTCTGCTGTGCTATGTGGGTCAGCTTCCCGGAAGGGGATCGAAATTGTGTTATAGCTTAGTGGCTGTGGATAGCTTCATAGAGCTGAGATTTAACCCCTTGCACCACCAGGGAGGGCCCTCCTGTGCTTTGTTTTTCTGGGTTGATTATAGACTTCTGATTCTATTAGAGATCATCCGTCTTAATGTTTATCATTTCAGGGAATGGCATGGACAGGTCAGTTCACAATCTGGGCAAAATGGGCTCCCCCACTTGAACGAAGCAAGCTCACAAGCATTGCAGGATCAGGTAAGGAGGTATATAGGCATATGTATACAAATATATACACAACCATGGGTATTGAAATGTGGAATGTGCAACTTTAATATGGAATAATTCACACATATATCAATCATGTGTGCTTTAACATACATGTCACATGTAATCTATGTATATATAGCCCACATAATATATTATATATCCATATATAATAATAACTCATATATATATGGATTATAGCTTTGTCATCTGCTTCACCCCATTCATCCTACTGCTTGACTTATTTAAAAGTTGTATCATCAATTTTCATTTTCCCCTCATGCATACAATGCACACATTGTAGATTTGTTACCGTATTTATCTTCCATAGTTTTTGAATTTCAGATTCCAGATAGGGCACAGTGAAGGGCATCATAATAGTAATCTGTAATCTCTAATCTGCTTCATCCTACCTTATCTTTCCTTCTTTGCATGGGATGGTTTGTGGAAGAGGGAGATAAGTGGTCCCCAAAAGTCCAATGGATAACAGATCAGTAAGATACAGCTATGCTATGAAGCCACTGGATTCTGAAGCTGAAAACTTGAACTTGAGTAGCCAGAAAAACATTGGAGGAAAGGTTTAACACTTTGTGAATTTGCACATGTGGAAAAATCAAGTAAAATAGTAACCATTTCAGCAAAAATATAGAGGTAACATGAAAACTATCAGAATTCGGAGTAGTGAGAGAGAAACCAGGCTGGAAAGCTGACTTGAAAGAACTAATTATTCTGTGCTCTTGGTTCTGTGACCTGAGCTCATGCTCATGACCCTCTGATATAAGCCCTATTTTAAACTCTCATTTTACAAAAGAGGATGTATTTATAAAGGGAAATGCGTGTAGTAGTGAAGTAAATTACTCACATGCAAACAGTTGGCAGGCGGTAGAAGTAAAACTGAGCCTCAGAGGACACTCTCTCAGCACCGTGCTGGACAGTCTCTCCACAACTGTGATCACTCTGAAGACTCAATAACTTATTGCTGCGCACCCCAGCCTTGGAGTGAATCCTTGAAGAAAAGAACGGGGGGGGGGGGGTCCATCAGGTCTACACTTCCAGATTCAGTGCATGGTGTGTCTTGCAGATATTTTCCTCCAGAGCTACCCTTCCTGGTCTGGCTCCATCCACTGCAATTGTCATCACCACCCTTTCTGCAGATGCCCTCAGCTGGTCTTCCCTCTCCTCCAACTTTGTTTCCTCCAAACTTTTCTTCCAGCAAAGCCAAGTTATCTCTGTAACGCCCAGATAAAGCCTTTTTGCTCATCTGTTTGGGCATCTGCAATGCTCCTTCATGAATACAGAGAAAGCCAGGCCTTACTGGGACAGATTTCTGCTGTGTGGACCAACCTGCTTTTATGCTCAGCCTCCCTCTGGCAGAAAGTCCCGACTTTACTTCCTCCAGCTCTGTTTCCTGGAAGGTACCCTGAACCCAGCTTCTCCTGCCAAAATTCCATCCATCCTATTGCTTGGCTCATGTAAACCATTCGTAAATCTTTTAATTTAAAATTTTACCCTCATGTATACTTTCTAGCACATTGTAGTCTCATTGTGATATTCATTTTTCATACTCTTTCCCCAAGTTACAGATTGGAACATAATGAGGGGCTCATAATGTCAATTTAGTGGGTCAAAATCAGTATTTTACAAATGAATATGAATAGGATAAAACAACTGGATGGGATAGGATAGGGTAGGACAAGACAGGATAGAACAGAATGAAGTGCACCTCTCCTGGTATGGAGGATGGATTGTGTAATGCCATGTTAAATGCATTCTTATGTGAGTCTCTGAAAATATGTCAGATTTCAGGGTCTTATTATATTATAACTGTAATAATGAATTTTTTTCACCCTTTCTCTCCAACTGGACAGGAAGGCCCTTGAGGACAAGGGCTGTAAGTTATTAGTTTTTTGTACAATTTTCTTTTCTGTCTCCCACCTCATGTTGCCTCCTGCCAGGATGTAACTCTAAGTATCAGGACTGTGATTGCAGAGTGCCTATAACAAAGTTGGATTTGGTCACATTGGTGTGAAGGAGCCATTGAAGCATCATGTGGCACTTCATTCTTATTATTAATGCTCATGATTTTGCATGAATTTACTGGAGGACAGATGTGAAAGAGGAAAAAGACATACTGCCCAGTGACTCTAAGTTGGTTTCTCTCTGTTGCACAATGTCCAGGGAGGTTACTTAGTATCCAGCTGTGCATTTTTTTCTAAGTGTTTTTCTCTTCCTTTTCAGGGTCAGCCTTTGGATCCTTCACCATCCTCTGTGTGGGGGGACTAATCTCACAGGCCTTGGGCTGGCCGTTTATCTTCTACATCTTTGGTGAGTCACTTTCTCTTAAATCCTGACACCCCCATTTCCCAGGCATTTATTTTGATGTCCATCACCCATCCTCCACATTCTTCCCATATGAGAGAAAAATATACTGTCCCATGGGAGATGATGGAGAGTGAGCATGTAGAATGAGGGTTCAGAGCCTCCTTAATCTAGCTCATGAGGTGACTGTATACACCACACTCACTTCTTGGAATTAGGGTGCAGCCTTACCCTTCCACCCCAGGGATCTTCTGTAGAATCTCTACCACTGCATCTGAAATGTCAGTTCTAATTGCTGTATATATTTAAGATGTCCAAATTAATGTTGTACACTATTAATATGTTTTCTTATTTCTTTAAATTGACTATTTCTGCTAAGAATCCTTGAGCCTATTCTCTACCAGGTAAATCTTGCAAAGCCCAATTTGAATGTGTCCTTCTCCATAGGGACTTCTGGGACTTAATCCCTTCTATGTTCTATGATGCGTGTGTATCTGTCTTCTCTGGACTATGCTGGTGTGTCATTATTTACTTCCCTTTCTCCAGCTCCACTGTAAAATGTCTGAGATAAGAAATTCACTCTATGGTTTTTTTTTTTCATTTTGGCACCATTATAATGTCCCTTTACAGTTTTATAGATTCATATATATATATGAGTATGTGTGTGTGTGTGTGTGTATATATGTATATGTATTCATTCACAGAGATGAATGAATGGATGGATGAATCCATAATAGGTCCACTTATGCACATGCTCTCTCTGGAGCTGTTCTATATTGGACAAGTGGTAACTGCAGAACTTAAGTTAGAAGGAGATTTGCAGAGAAATTAGAATGAAATATCAACATTTAGGTTCTTATGGTGAAATGTCTGTCAATAAATATGTTTTTGGCTCTCCCTGATGGCTCACTGTGTTAAAGCAGCTGCTTTGGCCCGAGTTCCACTCCCTCCAGGACACTGGCCCATATGGCACAGCAGACCTCTCCTGTCCCTCCACTGCTCCCCTCAGCAGTGTATTTCACTCCATCTGCCTATTCTACTCCCCGCTCTATTTTTGGTGAATCCTCACCCCAACCCTACACCTCTGCCCTGTATTCCAGTTCTGTATGCATAAATGTCTTTAAAAAATAATATTTTTTTTGGGGGGGTAGGTTTGCCACTTCAAAGGAAACCCCCATTATAAATCTTCCTAAAAACTAACTGGGTCCCGGTTTCCCAGGTAGCATTGGCTGTGTCTGCTGTCTCCTGTGGTTCACAGTAATCTATGATGACCCCGTGCATCACCCATGTATAAGTGTCAGGGAAAAGGAGCACATTGTATCCTCAGTGGCCCAGCAGGTACAGTACCCCCTCTCTCCCCTTGCAGAGGCTTCTGGGAAGGGTGTGGGCCTCCTGGGAAAGGCACGCTCTAACTTTTCCAGTACCAGTGTTAATTAGATGTTCCTTTCAAAAGCTGTGTTAATTAGATGTTTCCTTTCAGTCCAGTTCTCCCAGAAGATCTGTCCCCATAAAAGCAATGGTCAGATGCCTACCACTTTGGGCCATTTTCGCAGGGTTTTTCAGCCATTTCTGGTTATGCACCATAATTATAACATACCTACCGACGTACATCAGTTCTGTGCTCCATGTTAACATCAGAGATGTGAGTATGCTTCCGAATTCCTGTGAACATGATCATGACAATAAAGAGAATAAATCTATGTTGCCCACTACAGCGGTTTTACAGATAAACCTTCACTTAACCTTCACTGTGACCTCAATGGAGGGAGTGCAGTGATTCCCACTGCACAGGCATGGGGTTGAGGGACACAGAGAAGGGAGAGGACTGGACTATACAGGGCCTGGTGTAGTACCATGTCCGTCCCTAGCCACATAGGTGAGTCTGCAATTGCCCTTAAAAATTTATCACACTAGTGATAAAATGCACCAGTCTTCTTTCCTAAGCTAGCGTGCTCTCATGGAAAGGCGTGCTAACTCCCGACAACAACATAGAGTGTTAGGAGGGTGGATGACATGGCCGGTAATTGCTGGCACTCTCTATGGCTTCTGTACTCACTGTCCCAATTTCCTTCCTTCAGAGCGGGTTTCTGTCCTCCCTGCCTTTTATCACTGCCTCAACTTGTACGATTCTAGGAGGTCAGCTGGCAGATTTTCTTCTGTCCAGGAATCTCCTCAGACTGATCACTGTACGAAAGCTCTTCTCGTCCCTAGGTAAGGACAGGTGTTCGGGTTAACCAGGCCCTGCTCCACGTGTGCGCTGAGGTTGATGTCATGGTGTATCTTCCTTGCCCAGGGCTCCTGCTCCCCTCACTTTGTGCTGTGGCACTGCCCTTTGTGGCTTCCAGTTACGTGACAACCATTATTTTGCTGATACTTATTCCTGGGACCAGCAACCTGTGTGACTCAGGGTTCATCATCAACACCTTAGATGTAGCCCCCAGGTAACATCTTCACCTATTTACTCCCCTTTTCCAACCTGTTCCAGAGGTTCCAGGCTCCAGTTTTCTTGCAACTCCTTTCTGTTGTTGACATGCAGTAAATGATGGAGGGATAATGACGAATCTCTAGAAATGTCAGTATTTGGCTGTGACCTGAGGCATTTTTGGAACGATAGTTCCCAAACTTGGCTAGTAACCATTTAGATGAAAATCAGCCCAAGCCTCCACAGAGGAGACTGGAATATGTGTTCTGGGTCAGGCCCCACACACATGTGTTTTGGAGAAGGTTCATGGTACATATTAACTAGCACATATGAATGTGCTTGCCACAGGCCAGACTTATTTGAAGAACTTCTCACACATCAGCACATCAGTCTTCACAGCTACTTGAGATAGGTCCTACTGTTATCCTCAGTAGATGAGAAGACTGAAATACAAGAACATTAATGACATGCTTAAGTCACACAAAGGCGGAATTGGGATTTGTACCCAGGTAGTTTGTTCAGCAGCTGTTGTCCTGTCTACTGAACAAAGAACCCGCCGTATTTACAGGCAGGGGTGGGAATCTGGGCTCCTGGGACAAAATTGTCCCTTGGTTGTTGACTCAGCAGATTGACGATTGCAGAGTTGGCAAAGAGATGTCTGTAGGTGAATACACAACTTCATTATGCCAAATAAAAGTTTGCCTTATGAACTTTTGGAGTGGAACCGTATTAACATTGACTGGCTGAAAAATCATAGGCAGCTTTCTGCATAAACTCCTCTCTATAATCATTTCCCCACAGATATGCAAGTTTCCTCATGGGACTCTCAAGGGGATTTGGGCTCCTCGCAGGAATAATCTCTTCCACTGCCACTGGATTCCTTATCAGTCAGGTTGGGCCAATTTATTGAACATCTGTGAGCAGCAGGTATTCTTTTAGGCACTGGGGATGCACACAGGAGGAGCCTCTGATTCTGAGGACTGCATGGTTTGCTGGGGAAACAGGCATGGACGTCAACACAACACTCAAAGGGACTCTAAATCAGACTCTGGCGGGTCATTTCCCAGAGTAAGAAAAACCCAAGCTGTGTTCTAAAATTGAACAGATGTTATAGATTGATGAACATGAGTAGTTCATGACAACAGCATGGAGAATTTTCTAGGGTTAAAGAAGGCATAAAATGGAGTGGCTGGGGTGAATGAAAGCATGTGGAGGAATGGTGAGAGGAACAGAAGGGAGGTTTACTAAGTCTTTTCAAATGAATTCCAAGTCACCAAAGGAAAAAAAAATCACCAAGTAGAAATATCCCAAGGTACCCCAAAGTCTTTTTAAAGAGAGAAAGAATTATGGGTAAGCAGAGAGCGGCTGTGAGCCCCGTGTCACAGACTGGTTCATGGCTCTGGCCAGGGTTGGTTGGAAAGAAGAAAAGGCAAGCTCACTCTGGGATGGAGGGGTGACAACAGTCTGTTTATAAAAAAAAAATGTTGGTTTATTTTTACTACATCTTGGTGTGATCTAGTTTCTGGGTTAATTTTTGACCACATTGCTGGGAATCTGTTGGGCTCATAGTCAGAACTGAACAGGATGCAGGAGGCTTGGTGTGGAGGACCCTAGAAGCAGATTGAATGTAAGTGACATCCTGTTGGGGTGTCTCCTGAGGGGCTGTTGTGATTGATTTCAAGTCCCAACAAAATAAAGTAAGACAGAGAGAGCACAAGACTGCACTCTTAAAGTTGTCTTTTGAGGTGTCATTTTAAGTGAGCAATACCTTATTGTCAATGAATATTGAGATTAAAATTTCCAGCAGTGCATTAGTGTAAGTTAATTTATTTGTGTTTTAAAAAAATCCACTGCAGTCCAGAACCATATGTACATGTACATGCCTACCTTAGAGACACTTTCTTTCTAAGAGATTCATAAAACCTTTAATAACTTAAGATGTTAAATGACTATTGCTTATTGTCTTTTTATATTCTTTGTGGTAGAGAAGGAAAGTGAGACTGATAATTTGTGGTTTTTATTTTTTAATGCCTCCAGGATTCTGTTTCTGGATGGAGGAATGTCTTTTTCCTGTCTGCAGCTGTCAACATCCTTGGCCTGGTTTTTTACCTCACCTTTGGACAAGCAGAAATCCAGAGCTGGGCCAAGGAGAGGCCACTTACCCGCCTTTGAAGATAAAGATTTGCAAACTTATATGTAGGACTGGCCACTAACTTTTCAACCTTTTTTACTTACTGCCATTCTTCACACACTTCACCATGGACTCAGCAACTCTTAATTCTAGTTGTGTGTTAGATTCCCCTGGGGAGCCTAAAACATCTGATGAATGGGCCCTACCCCAAGGTTTCTGAGTGATTTGGTCTTTTATTAGACACTTGCCCGGGTTTCTAACACATGTCCAGGGTGGACATGTGTTGGAAAAGCTTGAAATGTCAATTCCTACTGCCTTTGAATTTTCCTCTTTTGAAAGTACTGAATGAATAAAAATCTATGTGAAAATAGTCACTGATAAGTACTTTCATGGGGATAATTATGGACATGGAGAAGATCTGCTGGGAACTGCAGCCATGTGTTTTAAAGCTCAGTGTGGACCAGAATTTTCAAGTTGTAATCCTTAGCTTTAACTAATCATTTGTATTGTTTTTCTACGTTGTGAAACATGGATGTTTATTTATGTGGTTAAATTCTATTAAAATTCCATGCTACAATGAAATAGCCCATTTCACATTATTTAGATTAGGATTACTTCCAGCAGGCAAAATAAATATTTACTTATCTTGGCTAAATTCCAACAGGTTAGTAACTAGGAAGTAACCCGGAAAGATGAAGTGAATGACGTTAACTCATTCAAAAGAGTGAAAAGGATGCAGGTGAAGGGAAGTGGTTGGAACGTGCAGCAGGGGCAATGAGATAATCTGACCTATATCATAAAAAATGGAGAGAAACAGCAAATGTACTTTCAAATGAGATGTTGATTGATATGAGGGAGAAGAATACTGAAGTTATAATAAGATGGAACAAAACAGAAAGATAACATATATCACGTATTAATCCTTTTTTTGGATTAAAAAAGAAGATCATCTGACTTCCAACTCTTCCTTTTTTCCCAAGGTTCTGCTAAATTGTCACCCACCCCAACATGGAACTAATTCTGGCTCCTAATGATGGAGGCAAGAATAGAAAATTTAAAGGGAGACATCATAAGGTTAACAGCTGACTCACACAAGGAGGTGGGGGCAGAAGGGATTAACATGACTAGTAGCCCAGCCATAGATATCAAGACCCTGAGGCTCTAGTGCCTCCTCATAGGCATAGGACCCACACAGGTATCAGACTGCTGTAGGAGTGTGGGAAGCATGGAACTGTAGGTAAAGATACAGAGATTGGACCTACATTGTGAACTCTCTGGTCCCGTTAGGATTCCACATAGTTATCCAAAATCAGCAGCAAACAGACCCCTCCACAAAGGAGTGAGCCCCTCCTCAGGAGAAAAGGGCTCTCTCAGGGAATTCTTTGCAGCAGAAGGGGCGGTAGTGCTGCCCACCTGTGCCCATGCAGGTGCTTCTTTCCACCCACCCTGTCCCTCAGCAGGGCAGCAGCCTCCTGCCTGTCCGTGACCTGTACCTGCCTAACTTCTCTGACTGACCTCCCTCAGGCCACTCTCCTCAGGCTGCCCCCTGCCACCACGCAGGCCTCTCTCAGCAAACTCGAACCTTTCCGGGCAGCTCTTCCTGCCCACTTGACTCCTCTGTCCTTTTCCCAAATAAACTGCTCTTTAAATATAACTGAGTTTCTGTCTCATGAAGAAACTCATCTGGGGAGTTCACCAGCTGAAAGGGGAGCTCTGGCGAAACCTTTCCCAAAGGGAACCCAAGGACCCCACACTCCAAACTCATCTCCAGAAACTACATCACTAATACTCCAAATGTATCCTTTAGGTTGTCTCTACACACACAGCTAATTTTTTTTGCTGCAAGTTTTATAGAATTCCACTGATTTAGAAGGCGAGCAGAACCATGGGGACCAGAAACATGTGCAAAGGTACCAGATGAAGTGAATCTTCCTTCAAGTGAAGAGCTATTTTTGAGGAGTTTTAGATGAAACAGATGGTCGTATGGGTGCTACTGAGGTGAGAAGACTGAATAGTTCCAATAGAGGAAGGAAGGAGAGTTTGTGGAAAACAGAAGGAAGAAAGAGAGGAGCAGTATAATGATCAGCAAATTAAGCTGGGGGTTGGGGTGGAGAGTGAGCTGAAAAAAATAGGAAAAGAAAAATGGGCATATGCCTTCCAGTGAAACCTCAAGAAGGAAAAATTCAAAATGACCTATAAGCATCGCATAAAGCGCTCAGCTTCATTAGATGTTAAAACAATGAAGATCAAAATCTCAATGAGACACCACGAGGCCCTTACCAGCTTGAATAAAATGAAAGAAGATGTAAAACAGCAAATGTTGGTTGGCCAGGGGAAGGCGCCATGGGAAATGTCACATAACTGAGTGGAGTATAAGCTCTGACAGTCAGCCCTAAAGCTATCCTTATAAAATGGGCATACACAAGCCTCAACAGAGGTAACCTAGAAGCAGTGTTCATGATTGCCCCCCAGGAAACAAACTGTCAAGAGAAGATGCATAAATAAATTAGGGTCTATTCATAGAACAATGAGTATAAACAGACCCCAATACCCAGCCCCAAAAATGGATCTCATAAATACAATGCTAAGTGCAAGAAAACAAATTTCTTTATTTTAAAACATTGACTTGAGTTTTAAACAATAAAAAAACGAATCTGTCCTATTAAAACTCAAGTTGCTTAAATTACGAGGCTCTGGGCCCTCTCTGGTGGTGCAAATGGGTTAAAGCACAGCACCGTGAGGCTCTCTGCAGCCCCTGCAGCATGAGTTGGATCCTGGCGCAGCAGACCCCTCCTGACCTGCCCACTGCTCCCCTCAGCAGAGGACTTCCTCCATCTGACTGTTCTGCTCCCCACTCTGGTGAATCCTCTCACTGCCTCCAGGCTGTAGCCCAGTTCTTGTATTCATAACACGAAATAAGTCTTTATAAAAAAAAAAAAGGACAGTTTTGGAAAAACACATCACATCTTAACATCACATTCTTTGACTTGGGCGTTAAACATGGACATCTTCACTTTTACATTTATGTGCTATACACACTAATGTATTACGTAAAAAGTAAAATTTCTACTGAAAACAAATTCACCGCCTTACCTATGACAAAGCTTTTCTTCTCTTTTTGGTTAGGTCTAAAGACTGGAACAACTGGGAAGGGATTTTGGTCTCTGCATCTATGTTCTTCCCGATCCTCCTTGACACACCCCCCTACATCAGAGGAGAAGGAGCAAACGGTTGTCAGCTTTGAATAAGTTTTTAAGTAGCAAGGCGTGTGTTGAGCTCAGGCTTCCCAAGAAACCATGTCTGCGTTCTCCCCTTTATTCTTTTAAACATTATGAAAGATGTTACTATTTCTTAATGTTAACTGATCCTTGATGATTCTTTTGCTATTCTACAGGATTTAATTCTCTGATGGTTTATTTAGGACTTGAGGTGCTGTATTGCCATGTTCTCTTGACTGAATTTATATCATGTCTGGATATAAGACCTATGCAGACTTCAGTAAAAGGAAGGGAAACTGCTTATTCTCCAGTATTGTGAAAAAGAAAAAAAAAGAACTAGAATGGCAACTTTATAATTGCTAGTATCAGCTGAAGTCTTCAAGCATTGATTTGTAGAACTACATAGTTTTCAAGGCACTTTGGGGAAAATTCTTTGATAACTTTCTCAGTTTTCTTCTTGATTATGGCCTTTTTAGGGTTTCTACAGTTTCTTCCATTAATTAATTTCCATTTTTTTGTTATCTTGGAGGGCCAGCCATTTAAACTGTTTTGCGAGAATACTTATATAGTTTATTAAATTATCTTTATATATTTGCCATCCCGTGTGTAAGCTTTGAGCCAGGGGCAGTGACCAGGAGCTGCTGGGTTAGTCGTCTTCCAGAACCGTGTCCTGCCCAACCTCCAGATGGCGCTACTACCCAAGAAAACCAAGGCGCACCATCGACTGACAGACAAACTCTTTCTATGTAATAAAGCAGGCAAGTGACCTGCTCTTTCAAGGAAAAAAGGAAGTGAAACTTTTAATAGTCATTCCAATTTTAGTGAAAACTGTAGACAGATAATGCATATTATTTCAGTAAAGTTTCTCTATTCCTTTCCTTTGTTATTTTCAGTCCCCCCTTTTCTCTGACGTCTCCCCCTCTTCTCTTGCCCCCCCCCCCAGCAGTATTCTCTAATAGCAATTCTCTAAAGCTTAGTTTAGTACTGGGGTTCCATGGAAGTTAGCATTTTGGGAAAGAAGGTTTACAGTATTACCTGTGCATCATTTTTGCTCATTTGGATTGTTTCATTTGCTGATAGGTAACAGTGAACTTGCCAATTGTCGAGTCATTGCTTTCTCCAAGACTAAGGTATGTGCTCTGACATCGTCTTTTGACATGATACGATTGAATTTTGCCCTTAAATATCTTAACAGAGATAATGCGTACATGTCAACTGGTTTAAAGTTTCACACGGTGGGCTCCAACTGGCTCAGCCAGAATTCCTGAGAATGAGTCACAGACCAAAGTTCCTACCCTCCTACCGAAGTTGGACTCCAATGAGTTCTTGACTAAAGAATCCAGTCATACCTGGTAACTGTAGTTACATGGAAGGCATCCTAAATTTGATTTCTTTCTTTTCTTTCTCTCTTCCTCTCTTTCTCTAATCCTCTCAAGATTTTTATTTATTTATGCATACAGGGGTATGCCTGAGATGCAGGGGCGGCAAGAGGATTCACAGGACATAGAGTGGGGAGCAGAACAGGCAGATCGACAAAGTACACAGCTGAGAGGAGAAGGAGACAGGAGAGGTGTGCTACGCCATATGGGTCACCTTGGGGGCGGGGATCGAACTTGCACTGAAGTGGCCATTGCTTGGCTTTGTTGTGTAGAGCTCCAACCCTTTGCGATACCAGGGAGGGACCCTAAGCTTGATTTCTAGTTGAGTTTGTTTCCAAACCATTGGTTGAGATTCATTTCCTCCTGTCTGACACCAACTTTGTGGGTTATAGAACCCTGCTTCAGGAATGTTTTGCATTAAAGGAAAACAAACAGTGTTAGGTGATCTTTCTACAGCAGCTTATAGGGGGTAAGAATTGTTTTGATGCCAACTTTCAAATAAGCGTTTGTTCATAAAACATGTGGCCGAAGTCAGTCTCCAACTTGTTTTCATTAAAACTTACAGTAGATTATCTTGAGCTTCATCAACAGTTATCAACTTGTGACAACCAGAACCTGATGTTCGTTTCCACACTAGAGTGAGGCTCACATTTGACCTGAAGAATAATAAAAAGTGAGCATTCAGTTAAGCAATCATTTTCTAAGCTGTCATTGTTGAAAGACCAAACAAAAGCATTGAATATGGGAAGCAGAAGCATTATTAACAGAAATAAAATGCGTGTACCTAAAGAAAATTTTCACTCTTTTGGATACCTTTCTTCTCTCTCTCTCTCTTTTTTAAAAGATTTATTTATTTATGAAATAGTTATGAACAGGAATATCATTAACTCACACCTAAGTAGTAACCCATACTTAAGTTGTGCAAATATGCTCTTCTATTTGGTAATTCCATACCATCAACAAAAATCAATGGACAAGTATAATTCAACATCATTGAAACAGTTAAAATCAAATTTCACAGAAAAACTGGTCCCCCAAATAGACGAGTACTCATATAAATAGTTAAATTAGATAGATGGATCTCAGAAACCTTTGATGATATAATATCATATCCTTAAAACAAGAAGTGGAGTCTTGAGAAACAAAGTTATGAGGTTTGAGGTAAATTGCATATTTGAATGAGAGCCTTTTCCTTGCCAGTTTTCTATGCTCATGGTAGGACGATGCCCTGGAGATCTCTGAAGTATCACCAACAATCAGAATTCAGTCCTGCTGAGTTGTCATGAGGCTAATAATGAATGATAGCCTTTTCCAGTCTTCTGAAAAGAACTCTGGGATAAAGTTCACAGTTACCAACTGGGAAAAGTACACTCCCCTCTCTAATGATCCTTAGGACTAAAACAAAGTATTTTAGAAAGCAACTCTTTTCAGAAAGGAAGCATATACATTTATTTATTTTTTTAAAGTTGGACATTACAGCCCAAGTCAAGGAAGTCTAATTCAAGTGTTTTAAAATCAACTACAGAAATGAATTTGAGTTAGATTCATTTTCCACAGAGATAACTTGAGTCTATTCCTTGCAAGTTATACCAAGTAAAACCCAAGAACCAGCAATTGGTGAACATTATAAATGAAGTTAAAAGTTAAGTTGCAAAACCAAGCCATGTGGATAATTCGGGGTTAGAAATATTTCACATGGTGAATTCTGAAGGTGTTGATTATTTATCACAGGGTCCAGAGTCTCAAAATGACTCAGGGAAAAATCTCTTACTCGGGAAAGTGAAATTTGCATCCCCTTTTCCCTACATAATGGCATTGGATTATCCATGCTTAAATCTCAATGTGCAGATAGCACAAAGCTGCTTTTCTTTTCCCTTCTTTATTTAAGAAAGAAGACCCTAAAGCCTAGGAACTATGAGGCTACATAATAAATGCTTGGAAGATAGTAGCTCTGATTTTCCCCAAACTTGAGATCCTTCTTCTGAATTCTTGCTCTCAGCAATGAACACTGTAGGGTACACAGAGGTGGTTTACAATACAGTTCAAAGAGTCAAACTCAAATGGAAAAGACATCTCCTCATGGACCATAAGCTAAGAAAGAAATCAAGGCCTAACTGATGAATAGAAGGTAAAATCAGGGGAGGTCATGGAATGCAGAATCAGAATTTTCCCTGGCTAGAAACTGATTCTAATGGTCATTTAGGGAGTGAATTCAGAGTCAGCCTAGAGCCTGCAGGGAGCTGGAAATGCACTAGCAACATTAAGCTGTCTTGGAAAGCTTTACCCTGTTCCCAGAGAAGACAAAGAGAACATACATGTTTAGAAAAATCAGTGAGGATGTTTCAATTGGGGAGTATAAATGAAAACAAGTCAACAAAGAGAAATGAGGGCGCTTGGCCTTCAATGTGTCCATGCAGTCACTTTCCCCCCCATCAGTCATAGATGGTCCATACTGCTTGATAGCATGTAAACAAGTGTAGAATAAAGCAAAACATTATTTATATAGTTTATGAATACCTCCCAGATGTTAAATACAGAAAAATATGGAGACACCTCACTAAAGTTATATGAGCTGTTTTTGGTGTGCATGTGAAAAATGGACCAGCAAAAGCATCAGTGTGAAATTCAGGTTTATCTGTAATATTATAGTGCATGTATTTCAAATAATAAAAATCAACAAAACCATAAGAGCAAAATTTAAAAAAAGAATTATAACATAGCAAAGAAGAAAACAGAACAAACTTTAAAAAAAATTACACATACACGCACATCTTCCTTACTGTACAATGTATACTTTTTCCTCTCAGATACAGTCTCCATAAAATTCCCACCACCATCATCCGTGCATCACCATAGTCCTTTGTGTTCTTTCTTCCCCTTTTTTGATCCCTCCTCCCTCTCCCACAGAGTAACTCTGATTTATAGTTGCTTGCTCATTTTGTTTTTTAATTTATTTTATATATATATATATATATATATATATATATATATATATATATATTTCCTGATCCTTCCCTTGGTTCCCCTACATTTCTTCTATGAGAGAAACTACCCAATACTTTTTCTTTCTGTCTTAGTTCACTAAGTATATCCTTCCTGGCTCCATCCATGTTGCTGTGTGTATTCCACACAGCACACAGTATTTTGACTGCTGAGTAGTAGTCCACTGTAATATACCACATCTTCTTGATCCAGTCATCTATTTTTGGGCATTTGGATTGTTTCAATAACTTACCTATTGTAAACAGTACTGCAATAAACATAGGGTTGCATGTGTCCTTTTGACCTAATGTTTTAGTGTCCTTTAGGCAGATTCCTAGGAGTGGGATGGCCAGGTCATATGGAAGTTCCATTTTCAGTAGTTTGAAGAAGCTTCATACAACTTTCAATAGTGGTAGGACCAGTCTGCATAGTGCTTTCTCTCTTTTTTTTTTTTCACAAAAGAAGTAAAGTTGCTCAAGTACCACAAAGCAAAGCAAAACCATGTACAGATTTCAGACCCACAGAACACATCTGAGGTTTTAAGGAGATGTGCCTGAGGGAAGAATGAGAGAAGGTGGAGCTACAGAAAGGATTCAGATACCCAGTTGTCAGGCACTCACTTATGAAAACTTCCCCTAAGGTCATTTGGCCTGAGTGCTTTTAGTTCAGCTTCTAGATTGATGAATTTCATTAATGATTAGCTGCTCAAGTCTTAGCAAAGAATTCTCAACTGCTCGATGACCAGGAGGTGAAAGGAGTGAACCGAAGGAAGAGTAGTTATGTTGACGTCCCTCCTCAGATACTAAGCCGGTAAGTCATTTATGTTGGTGTCGATAAGAGATCTATAAGGGACTTTTCTGTGTAGTCGCTGACCATTTTTAGCAAAATCTCAGGTTTTCTCATCTTGATAAAAAAGTGAGTGAAAATGTGAAAGCCCTTATTTCCTTAACAAAACAGAGCAAAAAGCTGTAGAAGCAGGAAGCTGAGGTTCTATGCCTTGTTATCTGTACACTCTGGAGACCTTGGCAACTGTGAATAATGTTTACAAGAAATAGTGAGATGAAGTGTGTACAAGTTGAATTTTGGAATTGAATTTTGAGGACTTTGTGGACAAATAACAGTTCTCTCATTTAGCAATTGGATGATCTGGACAGAGAAGGTCAATGATATCTCCCCCTGGGGGTGACGTAAGCTGTTTAGTTCAGAAGTTCATACAGAAACTAGAGTAATTCCTTGTAGACCAAAAATTGGTGGAACACTAAGGAAAGCTGCAGGATACTGTCTTTAAACCTGATGGTTTCTGCAGGAAGCTTATCCACGGAGTGATTCCCTGTGAATACAACTTCAAACCAGAAACATCTCAGGAGGCCAAATGCTATCTCTGACCAGGGCAATCAGTGCAGTTTTCTGAATCACCTGGGGGAATAATATTTATGTTATATATGTCATACCTCTGCATATGCCTGTACAGAGATATTGGTCATCAAATGAATAATTTTGTTTTGTTCAAGGTCATTTCATTATAATATTGATGAGAAAAAGCCAGTTGACTTGCAGCACCCCCACATGGCCTGTGTCGAGCTGGCACGTCCACCCCATGACTGTGTGGGTGTCACTGGTCCTCCCACATGCTAATGATGTGCATATGGGGATTGCTACAGTGCTTAAGTTGTCCCAGTCAGAGTGACATGCATGTGCATGTGAGTATGCCCTGAGATGGAAGGGCAACCTGTCCAGGCTCACCTCTCACCTTGCTTCCTGAGCTGCTGGATAGGCCTGGCCTACCCGTGACCCTAAACTGGAATAAGGGTCTGAAAATGAGTAAGTGAATGAATGGATGAACACAAATAGCTATTAGATACAAAAAGTATTTTTCATCATTTAAAAAGGTGATGATTTTTGTGAGTAGACATTCCTTTTTTTTTAAAGAAAAAAATAAGATTTTATTTAATTATGCATACAAGAACTAGGTTGTAGGCCAGAGGTGTGTGGGGTGGGGTGAGAGGGTTCACCAGACACAGAGTGGGGACCAGGACAGGTGGATCGACTGAAATTCACTGCTGAGGGGAGCAGTGACACGAGAGGGCTATACCATGTGGGTCATCTCCCTGGCTGGTGATCAAACTCATGCCACAGTGGCTGCAGATACTTTCAAAGTGCTGCACTTTAACCCACTGTGCCACCAGGAAGGGCCCTGAGTAGACATATTCTGTTGGTTTTCAACTCTGGTTTCTGTTAATTAATCTTATAATAAAATTGGCCTGTTATATATTGTTTTGCTGAAAGTCAGAGTTTCCAAGAGCCTGTTGGAGATGTTAAGTGAGGGCTTACTGTATAGATATCTAAAACAGCACATAAAATACATTTGCCTGTATACATATGCATATGCCTGTGTGTATATGCATATGAATGTGTATGTGTATAGATGGATATATATATTGTATATTACACAGATCAGATTGCCTCAATCCTTGGATGCCAATAAACTACAAGTACCTTAAGGATCCTTGTTTTCTGAAACAAGGATCTATGGGCCATGGAGATAAATGACATTTGGAAGTATGAAATTTAGTTTGGTATTGGGAAATGAAGAAACTCATTTTTGTCCTTTTCAATGAGAACCACCACCCGTATGGGAAGATGAGTATATTGGGATAGCAAATAAAATAAAAATGAACTTGAATCCTAGGCACAGATAGATTTCATATTCTTTCAATGGGGAAACTGAGCCTTTGCTACTTCAAAAAAAAACTTTCTTATAATTGCTTATACCTCTGACATTCCTAGAACAAGAGTGTCAAATAATATAAAGCCAAGTAGGAAGTTTTTAAGTGCTAGTGGCAAAATAAATACATAGGCTTATTAATAGATAATTGCATGAAGGTGGGAGGCTTAAGGTGAAGATGTGATGGGGTGTCCTTCACCTGGTGGTATGCTGGTGAATACTTTACAACTGGATTTTCAGGGGGAAAATGCATATCCAGACACACCAGTTTATAATAATTCTACTAATACAAAGGCTCTGTAATTTATAAATAATAATAAAATATATGATACTGTTATGATTAATTACATATATAGTCAATTGAATCTCATGGACTAATTTTTTCCCCTTTAGTTTAGTTGAGGTATAACATAGAAATTAGCCTATACAATTTTCTTCCTTTTTCTTTTTCCCCCCACAAAACTCTTGTGTCTAGGTAAACTGTTGAAGTTCAACCACAATATATGTGGATTTTATCCAATCTGCAAGTTCTTCCAAATACACTCATTAAATCTTCTAGATGATATATTGTTGAATTATTTCTCACTCACAGATTATATATATTAAACTGAAACCACTTGCAACTTCAGCACATTTTTTAGCTTTCTGTATTTATAATTAAAAAACAATAAAATTAATCACTTCATAATTATTTCACTGCATGCTATCAGCAGTTATATTCTTGAGGTGATTTATGTCTCTGTAACCATTTGGTAGAAATTCTACATGAAGCATGCCATTGAGTATTTAACTGTGAATTCAGTGAATTCATGTTGGAAGTTTTTAGTCTCAAAAAATGCCAATGCTACAAACTTGGGCTTGAGTTATTACCATTAGATCATCATCTGAATCTACATTAGTATCCACAAAATGCTTGAACTGTTCAAATTAACTTCATGTTAGTGACATTTGCAATGCCACATGAAGATTTAACCGTTTCTGATACTAACATACTTATTTTACATTTAAAATAATGCTGAGTTAAAACATTCCATTTCCAGTTATGTTATCCATGTGTTTTTCTATTTCTCACAAAATCTACTCTGAGTTTTAAAATTGTTATCACCACATCACCCTAGTGCCACAAAAATCAGGCTATAAGAATGTTTTATTAATATCAAGTTAAGGGAGAAAGTCATAAACGCTATCAATGGGGATTATAGTCCTAATATAATATGACAAATTTTTTAAGTGTAGGAAGTTATTAGCTTTGTTTTGGCTGGGCGGTATTAAAGCCTCCAGGGCCCTCTCTGGTGGTGCAGGTGGGCTAACATGCAGCACTGCAATGCTATCCATAGCCACTGCAGCATGAGTTTGACCCCAGCTTCACAGTATTATATTGAATGAAATAAACCAGGGAGTGGGGGGAGTGGGCGGAAGTGAGTGTACATGACATGATTCAATTTCTGTAGACTTTTTAGAAAATTCAGGATAATCTATATCAGATGAAGCAGATCACTGATTGCCATGAAAGAAGAGCAAAACTCATGGGGGAGAAGGTGGGAGATGCCATAGGGAAGGATTACAAAAAGATAGGAGAGAACTTTTAGAGAGTAATAGTCATAGTTCAATGTATGTCAGATATACTTCAAAAAGCTCTTTAAGAAAAAAAATAACTAGAAATACGAGGAGATATCAAAGGCCACACTCTGAATGTAACCTGCAAATCAGTAGGATAATTTTCACATAAAAAGAAAGTTGTGGGTCCTTCTTGGTGGTACAGCGGGTTAAACCACAGCACTGAGAAGCTAAAGCCACTTCGGCATGAGTTCGATTCCCCCCTGCCCCGGAGGTGACCACATGGCGCGGCAGACCTCTCCTGACCCGCCCACTGCTCCCCTCAGCAGTGTACTTCGTAGTTGGACTGTTCTGCTCCCCACTCTGTCTCTGGTGAATCCTCTCATTGCCCCTGCACCTCTGGCCTGTACGCCAGTTCTGTATGCATAAATAAATCTTTTAAAAAAAAGAAAGTTGCAATTATGTGTATATGAACTCCTCTTTGAATAGTGTTTTCATAATGTAACTTAGATGACATTTAATGTGAGAAATACTAACATAGTAGTTGGAACATAAAAAGAGGAAGGATGGTCTTTAGGGCTATTTTAAAGGTAAATTTCGATATGTAAGTGGGAATAGACAGACTCGTGCTCCTTTGTCTTTTTTTAATGTCTACTTATAAAGGTCATATAGATAAAGAATGAATGAGATAAAGAATGAATGAATGAGAAAAAGTAGGATCTGAGGACAGCCCACCTCGGTCACCATACAGTGTCATGAAAATGAAAATGAAGAAAAAGAGCTGGAGAGGACCCAGTGTACTTTGTAAAGGGCAATCCCCTATCCAGACATGAACCCTCAGCCCTTTGGGAAAAAAAATATGAATAATGAAACCACTAAAATAAAGAGATGCTAAGAAATCATGCCTGAGTTTATAACAATTGTATACTACCGGGTCTAGCAAGCACTAATATTTAAAAGTTTACCCTAATCTTGTTTATTAACAGGTTTGATTTATTAGTGATATAAGTAGTTATATATTTTGAAACTTTTTCTTGAAAAAGTATACATTTAATAAATTAAGCACTCAATATTGCACAAATATTCTAATCCTATACACTGTACCACACAAAATTCCCTTGAGTATTTAAGGTACTAATATTCCAAGAAGTAAAGATTTGTTTTAGGCCCTCTTATATGCAAAAATGTGTAGAACTTTGTAGAAACACCCGCAACTCATGGCCAAAATCAACATAGGATTAGAACTGTATCATCACACTATGCAAACTTGGTTCACAATTACTAGTGACACATGAATCAGCAACACTCACAGTGGGTCAAACAGGGAAGCAGGATGGGAATCAACAGGCCAGCAGAAGCCAAGTCTCAAATGCAGTAGAAGGTCCAGTAAAGCACAGCTCTGAGCAGACCCCTAACTGGGGGATTTCTAAAGATGATAACAATCGAGGACCTGCTGGGCATGACCAATCTTGAATTCTTACAATCCTCGATAAAGTTTCTGCTGCTGCTGGGATTATTACTATCAGCAACAGATGGGAAACTGAAACTCACACTTAAGCTACTGTGGTGTTTGGGCGCATTAGCTAAATCACAGCCTGCAGTTGAACTTGGAAGTCACTAGCTCCAAAACCAGCACTCTTAAAGTATACACCGTGAGCACTCCAGATCCTAAACAGAAACAGTTCTAGACCTCAAGTACCGCATACCTGTTGCACTGAGCCAACAGCGGCAAACCATCCCCCCTATAGCCCATCCTGATGAAATGGCCTGGCTTTTGTTGGCTTGGTACCCTCTGTTTATGTGATTCAAGGAGTCTGTTTCTCTTGGCTGACATCCATGGATTACATATTTCTCTAATAGGCGAGAAACAGTCATCAGGAGAGAAGAACAAAATGGCCTCCCTCGTAGAGTTGAAACCCACAGCAGAGAACAGTAAGTTCTCCCAAGATATACAAACAGAGAAGAAGCTCAGAAAAGGTAAACACAACCTCAACTCTTTTTAGGATTTTAGGGTTATTTTTTATCTGCAATGTTTTCCTACAAAGATATGAATTTATATCTTGCAAGTTGTTCAGTTCTCTTAAAGTATCAAGTAATATAAATGTACATTTTGCAAATATAGGAGGGCAACAAATGCCACTATACTAAAAACAGTCTTTCATTTTAGTTTGTGTCCATATGTATTTTCATTCATGGTAACTGCTACCAAGTTGTCTCAATTTAATATTATATATATATACTTGCATTATTTAATTAGGTAAAGAAAAATTTAATATGATCTACATATATTCCAAACTGCTTTATGATACAACTGTTATTCTTAAATGATACATATTATCCCCAAATATGTACTTGATACAATAATACTTACTTGAAGAATATTGTGGCTGGATATTTAGTTGAAGAGTTCTGTTTTACTAATTAACTAACTTTTGTATGTAGGTACACTCACATGTATATATGCATATAAAACAGTTCAATATATTTATACTAAAGTAAATGGTACTCTGTGATATATACGGACATATTTTAACATACTGTTTGTCTACAATTGGAATTATCATTTCCCCAGGGTTTATTACTAACAAGTTAGTATTTTGAAGCAAAGGATAAAAATATTGCCTTTTCTTTGGCCACTATAGAGAAACTTTGGTGTTTATCTGAACAAAAGTGAAGCCACATAGAGAATTTTGAGCAGAGAATATGATCTAACTTATGGTATAACTAGAGTACTTCAGTTGGTATATTGAAATAGATTGGAATCAGGAAGTAAAAAATCCAGACATTTTGCTAACTAAACCACTTGGAAGTGGCTCTAAACAAAAAGATAACAAGAACCCTGTTGAGAAGTGGTAGGACTCTACATACTTTTGAATGTAAACACCCCACTATGTTCCAGATCTGCTGAATATAGAGTGTGAAAGAAACTAACTAAGGGAAATTGCAAAATGTTTGATACGATGATATTTCTATCGACTGAGTTTGGAAAGAATCTGAGTAGATCAAGTTTGGGTTGGAAAAGTTTAGATATTTAACTTCAAGTCCATTACATTTTTTTTTAGAAGAACAAAACATAGTATATTAAAAAGCAAAGCCAGCTTCAATTAGATAAATGAAGTATTATTATATCTTGAAACTTTTAAAATTTTAAATGAGATATTGCTCTAAAATTATTTTCCCAAACATTAAAGTTATTTCAGCATATTTACTATATTATTTAGTTTTTCTCCTCCATTAACTGCTACAACATCCTTTACATGTTCTATTTTTTTTAAATATTTTTCTATTGCTTCTTCAATTTTTATGCTTATTAGGTTTTCAATATAATGATACTTTACTCCCATGACAAATTTCAATGAAATGTAACATAAGTATCTTTTAATACTTGCTTTTTCCTACTAATATGTTCAACTGGTCCTTATTATTTTTGTTAGCTGTAATTACTTTTCTGTTTCTTCACACACATTACAATAAACTTGATGGCCTACAATGACACATACTTATTACAGAGTTTTTCGATGACTCAAATCTACACATGCCTTGGCTTAGCTGTTTTTTCTTTTCTGGGTCTGTAGTAACATGCTTGGCCAGATGGTGTTTTCATCTGGGGCTAGAATCAGGAAGAAGCTCATTCTAAGCTCATTTAGCTTGCTGGTGAAATTGGACTTTTTTTCAGATACACACTGAGGAGGCTGGATTTTAGCTACACACAGTTCCTCACTGTGCGAGCCTCTCCAATCTGCTTACTTCACCACATCTACAAGAACACTGTCTAGCTGAAGTTCTCTAAAATGGAATCACATGTAACAAAATGTAATTATGAGAATGGCATTATCTTTACTGGCGATAAACAAATCATAGGTCCTTTTCCTCCTCAAGGAGAAGGAATTACACCAATTTGTGAGTACCATATCATGGGACTCACTGGGGATCACCTTAGGATCTGCTTGTCACATCAGTTAAAAAAGTCCCCTGGACTTTGACTAGAATAGTGTTGAATATCTCAATTTAACTTTCCAGTTTCAAAAGTCAATGATTCACAGTGTCAATCAATGCTCTCTTCAGGTGGTTAAATATTATGCCTTTGGGACATTTATTAATCCACATACTCTTTCTTACACACACACACAGTCCCACATTCTTATGTAGCTAGGGGCCAGTGAAATACTTAACAGCATTGGCACCAACCTAGTAAAGTAGACATGACAGGAACAATTCATTTGGAATAGACACAGCACAAATAATTTTTAAGAACACCTGGGCCCTCTCTGGTGGCACAGCGGGTTAAAGCACAGCCTTGAGAAACTAAAGCCACTTCCGCATGAGTTCGATGCCTGCCCCGGAGGTGACCACATGGTGTGGCAGACCCCTCCTGACCTGCCCGCTGCTCCCCTCAGCAGTTGTACTTCATCAATCTGCCAGTTCTTCTCCCCACTCTGTCTCTGGTGAATCCTCTCACCCTCCGCATCTCTGGCTTGTACCCCAGTTCTGTATGAATAAATAAATAAATCTTAAAAAAAAAAAGAACACCTAAATCAACCTGTGGGTAACATTATATCCAGCAATCATGGGGTTAAGTCTTTTAAAATAAATCTTCTAGTTTTACTTTCAGCAAGCTCACTAAGACAGGTGTTCACCCTCTTCATTTGTGTGACATTAGCCTCTTGGTTTGCTAATATTTGCTTTTAGTAATCTTTGGCCTCTGGGATCTCAAGTCAATTTAGGGAAATCAGAGACCTAGGAACCCATAAATTGTTAGTTAATTTAATTGACACCGTCACCACCCATGCCTGAGGGAGGGAAACCCTTCACAAAGATGTTCTATTTGATCCTCACTCTATTTACAATATATTCTCAGGTTTCTCCCAAATTCTTCTTCCAAGCCTCTCACTCACTACACTTCTTTTCAGTGCACTCCATTTAAAAAGAAAACAATATGTGTTTATTTATTTTTAAAAGAAAGCAGTATGACCTTGAGAGGAAGCCTCTTCAGCCTGTTTGTTAATCTCAAGGAACCTCTTTCAAAGCTTCCAGCACTTCTTGATGAGTCAAGGTGTTGTCCTCTTCTCCAATACCACAGATAGGTGTGTTTGGGTTGTAGCAAATGTGGTATCATGGAACAAGATAAACACCTCCATATTCATGAGTTACAACAGTTAGGAACATAGCCAATGAAACTCTCTCAGCTGGTCTTTCCACACCGTGTTTCCTAATCTATAAAATGGAGATAACAGTAGTAGCTGCCTTGTAAGATTTATGTAAGGATTAAATGAATTGACTCTCAGCCATCATAGTAAATGACCTTTCAGGGACATCTGACACCCTGACTTCCTGGACACCATACTTGCCTGGTTTCCTTCCTAGCCCACTAGCCAGTCCATTTAATTTTCTTTGCTAGCTCCTCCCCACTCATTTATACTTTAAAGACTGGAGAATTCCATTCTCTTCTCTATTTATTCTCACTTCTGAAATATATTAGTTTCAAGTGTCATTGTAGGTCATTAACTTCCAATGTTATGGCTCAACCCCTGCCTCTCTTCTAAACTATAGATTTGTATATACAACAGGTGTTTCTTAACACCTTCTCTGGTGTCCAAAATGCACCTCCATTTTAATTCTCCATTGTAAGTTTTTATCATTCCACTCCCCCAAATTTTGTTCTTTGTATAGAACTTCCTTTCTTAATGAGCAGCAAATCCATTCTTCTAGTTTATGAGAACAAGAATCTCTCCCATCCCCTCTCTGCCTTATAAAATTGAAACACTGGCATAGTGTTACTCCTGTGTTGGAATTTGTCTGGGATCAGATCACATCTTCATTCTCCTACTTCTATACCCTAGTCCAAGTTTCTTTGCTTCTCTTCTTTGCTTCTTCCTGTCAATAATCACCTTTGCTGGAAATACAAAGACAGATTACTTGACTGCTGTGCTCATTCTCTTTCCTCCATTTTTTTCACTGTATTGTTTCATAGTTTGTGGGTATTAATTTTTCTTCTGAGAAAATCTTGCTAGAGGTTTAACTTCAATATAAATGAAAGACTGTCCTCAATACCTGAAGATACAAGAGAAGAATAGTCATTTACACCAATGAACAACTAACTCCTTTAATACTTGTTATATTATATGTGTAATGTGCACATATTTCATATGTAAATTATAGTATATACATAAGTCATATAATTTAAATATGCACACATTTTTTGTATGTATATTTACTTTAAAAAAGATTTATTTATTTACTCATACATATTTACTCATACAGAACTGGGGTACAGGCCCAAGGTGCAGGGGCAGTGAGAGGCTTCGCCAGACACAGAGTGGGGAGAATAGGCAGATGGAAGAAGTACACCGCTGAGGGGAGCAGTGGACAGGTCAGGAGAGGTCTGCCGCGCCATGGAGATCACCTCCGGGGCTGGGGATCAAACTTGCACTGAAGTGGCTACAGCTAGCTTGCAGTGCTGAGTCCTAACCCATTGCGCCACCAGGGAGGGCCCTATGTATATTTACTTTTAATATACATGTTATATACCTACATCAACATATATGTTTCCTTGTGAGTAATTTTGTTAACTATAAAATGCACTAGTCTAAGAATAGGATAGAAAAATGACCAGAAGGGCAGAATACCCCAGGGTAACAAAGGGCTTACCAAACTATGGTAGAAAACGCCCTTTGGCTCAACTCAAGTGATTTTCTCCTTTTGTATCTTCCTTTTCTAAAGTCAATAGGAAGTCACAACCAGGTGATGGTAGGAATGTCTGTATTGTGACTTATGAAATATAATATAATGTCATCTTTCCAGTGCCAACCTTATGTTCCACTCGCTATGGAATAGCATTCATCATACATTTCTGCAATTTCACATTGAAGGCACAAAGTGTTATCTTGAACATTACCATGGTAACTATGGTCAACAGTAATCGATCCCAGATGAATGGCTCTGCTAAAAGACTCCCTGTTGACTTATTGGATGGCCTAAATGATACTGTAAAGAGTTTTCCTATGAGGGTAAGTGATGCAAGATTTCAGTTGTGCTCACATTTTTTTGCTGGGTTTTTTTTTTTGGCTATTTATATTGTTGGGGGTGCTAAGGTAATAGGTTTTAATTGGGAAAAATGTGATTTGTAAACAAGGGAAATATTGAAAGAGTCTTGCTTTATAAGTTTCCTGTAAGTGACTTACTCTGATATTCTGTTCCCTTAAGGTCTCAGAGTATGACTGGAGCCCTCAAATCCAGGGTATCCTCTTTGCTTCTGTCAACTACGGCATGATTCTGACACTGGCTCCCAGTGGATACCTGGCTGGAAGAGTAGGGACAAAGCGAGTGTTTGGAGTGTCTCTGTTTGTGTCCTCACTTCTCACGCTCTTCACTCCTCTAGCAGCTGACCTTGGACTAATCTTCCTCATTACAACTCGAATAGTCCAGGGCATAAGCCAGGTAGCCAGATAGTTTATATATATGGACCGTATATGAATTTCTACATGGCACAATTTCTATATTAAAAAAGATATTTTTATTTTAGGGGTCAGCATTTGGGGGACAATTTGCACTTTGGGAGAAATGGGGACCTCCGTGTGAGCGGAGCCGACTCTGCACCATTGCCTTATCAGGTAAAGACGTGATTGAAATAAGTATGCTGCAATCCAACATTTTTACACTGGTTTCTTTGACAATTTTTTTTTTGCATGATTCTTTGTCTTCTGTTCATTTTATTTATACACCGGGGAGATGGATTCTTGTTGTGTGACATGACACATGACATTCTGTTATTGACATGACATTCTGTTATTTCTCCCCAGGTGATCATTTGTGACAGGACTTTTTAAAAAAAATTATTATTATTTTTAAGGTTTATTTATTTATTCATACAAAACTGGGGTACAGGCCAGAGATGCGGAGGGTGACACCAGAGACAGAGTGTGGAGCAGAACAGTTAGATCCATGAAGTACACTGCTGAGGGGAGCAGCGGGAGGGTCAGGAGAGGTCTGCCACGCCATGTGGTCACCTCTGGGGCAGGCGGGAATCGAACTCATGCGGAAGTGGCTTTAGCTTCTTAGTGCTGTGCTTTTAACCCGCTGCGCCACCAGGGAGGGCCCCCAAAATTATTTTTTATGTAGTCAATCTGATCATTCCTTTATGGTTTCATAATTTTGACTCATAGTTGGAAAAGTTATAAAAGCATCTATCCACATTTTTCCTTGAACTTGAATGGTTATGTTTTTTCATATTTAAATTTCTGGCATATTGGTTTATAGTAGTATTGGGTTTGACATATGAATCCAACTTAACCTTTCAAATTACAATCAGCTGTATTGTAATTTGGTTTGTGATCATCAGTCTGGAGAGTGAGCTGGAGAAGGAAGTCTAGATCATATGGGGGAAGAATGAAAACAATGGGAAGAGTCTGACTAATAAATAGTTGGTTTGCCCAGGTGGGTACTGAGTATAAGAAGGATAACTTTCCAGGTCATTTACGGATATCAAACATGCCAGGGACTCTTCAAACCCATAAATAAGCTATTTTTTAGAAATGTTGAGGATGTCCTTGTTGTCAGAGAGATGAGGGGAAAGACAATATGTGGTGAAAGTTTAATTTGCTACAATCTTTTAGCAGGAGAGTTCAGTGGTATCTTACATTAAAAATATTATAGTCAGTGGGAGCACTATGGTAATATCACCAGAAGGGGATGCTATAATTTCAAATACAAACAATAAAACTACCTACGTATATAGTATATAAACATATACACGTATAAACACACATGTGTGTGTACACACATATATACGTACAACAGGAGTAAAATACAGAAAAAAATAGTCTTTGATCTAGCAAGTCTACTTCTGATATCATACTGTACAGAAATAAATTATGTTTATATTTAGAAAGGCTGATTGTCAATGTTCAGCCATATCAATAAAACTAGGTAGAATCTACAGTGCCATGGAAACATAAGATGACTTGTTAAATGAAAAATAGATGTCACAGAACTATAGGTATTATATGCTTGAGCTTATTTAAAAATAATTATAACATGTATATATAATTTGACATGTAGAATTTAATGTTCATTTGGAAACCTGGAAACTAAAATTCATAATAGTCTAGGTTGGGGGGAAAAAAGAAAAAAGAAAAATGCCCTGTTATATATGTTAGTACTCTGTAAAGCTGGAAATCAATAGTGTTATTAGTGAAGCTTTCTGTTCATATATTACAGAAATGCTTGTACAAAAAGATGAGTATATCTATAAATCTATATTATTTGTATGCAGAGAGGAAAAGGTATATAATTATTTGTCAAATGATAAATTGTTGCTAGTGGTTAACATTAGAGCAAAAAGTAAAACTGGCTTAGCAGGTCATGTGAGAGGAACTTTGTGAAAATTAGTTTTTAAAATAAACATAAAATTATCACAAAATAAGAGGCATATATCATATGACATGCAATTAAAAATTCAAATATCATGACAGGAAACATGACTGTCATCTGCAATGGGGAGCTAGGGATATAGCAGAGAAAGAGGTCTTAGGAGAACAGAGCAGCTAAGTCATAAATCCAAAGTTTCCACACTAACCTGCTCTTCTCTCTGGCTTGGCAATACAGCTCTGTGCCAGTCACCTATCATCTGTAGGTGTAAGAGGAAGTCCAGAGCTCCACTTACCTTCTCTTTCTTTGCAGGGATGCCACTGGGGATCTCCATTGCCATCCTTTTGGGTGGTGTCATCAGTCAAGCCCTAGGGTGGCCTTTTGCTTTCTACATCTTTGGTAGGTGTCCTATTTCCAGGTTGTCATATCCAGGGAGATTCTTTTGCAGGTCTTTCTTTGTGTAGTTTTCAGGAGGGAATGTGCAAAGAAAGAAAGGTCCTAGAAGGGCAAAATATTTTAACATTATGTTAGGGCACTACTGACTTATGCCATCAGGGAATTTGAAGGCCTTCTTACCTTGATACATTATTTTAAAAAAAGATTTATTTATTTATACATACAAGAACTGGGGTACAGGCCAGAAGTGTGGAGGGGGATGAGAGGGTTCACCAGAGACAGAGTGGGGAGCAGAGCAGGCAGATCTACTGAAATACATTGCTGAGGGGAGCAGTAGGTGGCTCAGGAGAGGTCTGCTGTGCCATGCGGGTCACCTCCTTGGCTGGGGATCGAACTCGTGCTACAGTGGCTGCAGATAGCTTGACAGTGCTGCATTTTAACCCACTGTGCTACCAGGGAGGGCCCCTTGATACATTATTAATGCCAAGAGGCTGTGCAAGCTTTGAAGGCAATCCAGGACAAACTCGCAGATCACTGATTTGTGAGAGATGGAAGAAAGAGGTGCAGAGAGGTCACTGCTGCTGTGGGTTTTGCCTCAGAATAATCACAGCAACAAGGGGTCTTTGGTAAAGTTCCATTTGCCTAAAGAGGAGGAAACACGAAGCATTTTTACTTATTAAAAAAATTTGCCGAACCCAACATTTGCTTAAGTCTTCCATTCAACTGTTAGAAATGAAGAAATAGTGGTGTCTTTAGGCTTTTCTTTATATATTGTCATGTTGTTTATAAATTGTGATAGTTTCATTCTTTCCCAACTTGGGTTCCTTTTATGCCCTTTTCTGATGTAATTGCACCAGCTAGTACTTTCAATACTACACTAGTGGTAGTGAAAGTGGTACTTTCACTAGTGGTAGTGAAAGTCTTATACTAATCTTAGAGGAAAAGATTTCTTTTTGCTCACCAGTGTGATGCTACCTGTGTGCTTGTCACATGCAGACTTTATTACGTTGAGATCTGTTCTTGAATCCCCATTTCATTGAGGGTTGTTAATCACAAAGGAATACAGAATCTTGGAAATTGCCCTCTTTGCATCTCTTATTGATATGGTGTGTTACAACGATTGATCTGTATATGTGGAACCATCCTTGCAACCCTGGAATGAATCCCATTTGGTCATGCTGTATGATACTTTAAATGTACCATTGATTTGGTTTGTTAAGATTTTCTTGATGATTTTTGTATCTGAGTTCATCAGGGATATTGGTATGTAGTTTTCTTTTTTGTGATATCCTTATTTACTTTTGGGATCAGTGAAACTCTTTACCATATATTCTTTACTAGGTTTCATGTTCCACTTTCAAACCTCTCACCAGTTTGGATACATTTGTTTACAGCCTCTTCTCCATTATAGATAGTGAGGTCCTTGAAGGTAAAGGCAGAGTCATTTTGGGATCCCTGGATTCTCCAGCACACTGTAGGGTCTGAATAAATCTTTGCTGAATCAAACTCATTAAATATGGCTTAATCCTTTCTGTGTCTGTCAGGTAGTGTTTACTAGTAACTGTAAACTGGTATTCTCACTTGCTTCAGTGGGACATTAAATAATTTTTTATTGATGTAACATTGCATCATCACATTATGTAAGTTTCAGGCATCTATCCTTAAAAATCAACATCTGGATACACTACATAGAGTAGTTCACCTCCAAAAGTTCAAATCTATCCTTCTCCATATAATTGATCCCTTTCACACAATTTACTCAGTCCATGTCTCCTCTTCTGGTAATCATTACTATGATCTTATAGTTCACACTATAAACACTGTAGTATATTTTTGTTTTATTTAGTTTATTCATCTTTTTTTGTTTTTTATGTACCACATATGAGTGATTGGATAAAGAAGATGTGACATATATATTCACAGTGGAATACTACTCAGCCATAAAAAGATGAAATCCTGCCATCTACAACTTGGATGGACCTACAGGGTATTATGCTTAGTAAGATAAGTAGAAGGAGAAAGACAAACATAGTGTGACTTCACTCATATGTTGTGGGATGTATTGATTTTCTTCTTAACCTAATTTATTTAACACTCCTGATTCCTACAGCTTAACAGGCTCCAAATATACTATGATGTATTTTCTTGTCAGAATTACATCTGTCTGCATTGACGGCCCTTATAGCTTTTATTCACACAGCTCCCTCTGCCTGAGGGAATGAAAATGCTCCTGCTTCTCCATTAATATCCTGTATCTTTTCTAATTCACCCTCCTCTGAAGACTTTTTCTTTTCCTTCGTCATTCTAAATTATCTTTTTCTCTATGTTCTCAAGTGGCTTATTCATAATTCACTCACCATCTAAGTTGTGTTATACTTAGTATGATGTAGTGCACGACCATCTCCTCCAGTAGATGGAAGCCTCTATTGTGACAGTGATGGATCTTATAGTCTTCATTGCCCCTGAGTAGTGCTAGACAGGCAGAAGTGTAACTTAGGGACCCACTACTTTCCACTTGTATTTGAGGGGTGGTATAATCTTGTTGGACTGAGCTCTTACCCTGTAGAGTCTGTGCTAACTCAGGATAATCCATGTCAGAATTGAGCTAACTTGTAGGATACCATGTTGGTGTCCACAGAAAACAGAATTAATTGCTTTGCATGAAAAATGCACACATTTGGTATCAAAAGTGTCGCCAGCAGACAAAGAACTTTCCTTTAGTAATATCTAAACGGTTGAGAGACCAAATATTGTCCAACCCCAGGACCTGTCATTTCCACAAACACAAATGGTAAATATAAAGGAGTGGGCTCTGGAAATCTGTACTATTAATGTGACCTTTTTTTTTTTTTAAATGAGTAAGGACATTCACTAGACAATGTCATAATATTAAAGAAATTCACAGGACAAGAAGAATTCAACTCAGTTGCTAAATCTACTTTCTTCTCGCAGGAAGCCTTGGTTGCGTGTGCTGCATTCTCTGGTTTGTTCTTGTTTATGATGACCCTGCATCTCACCCATGGATAAGTGTCACAGAAAAAGAATATATCAGATCCTCCATGACACAACAGGTACAAGGAGGAATAACTCTCTCCACCTCCCTTCTACCAACATTTAGATTTCTCAGGAAGACTAAGAAATATGTGCACATGTCTAGATTTTACTGTTCTGACCAGTAAACTTGTTTTCAGGTCAGCTTTTCTAAACCATGTCTTCCTGTGAAAGCCATACTCAGATCTCTACCTTTTTGGTCTATGTGCCTTTGTGGTTTCAGCCATCAATGGTTTGTTAACACATTGGTGGCATACACTCCAACTTACATCAGCTCCGTGTTCAATGTTAACATCAGAGAGGTGAGTATATTCCCTCTATCCCTTTCTCCCATGGGCATGACTTACCCATTGCTGTTCACTTCACAAATCATCTCATCTAGGAAAAATTATTTTTTTCTTACCAAGAAATAATCAAATATGTAGCATGCATGTTATGGTTTTTCTGAAGGTATGACTGAAGAGACTACTGACTTTCTTAAGTCAGTATGATTTCAGGATCATCAGAATAATTATCATTGATCTAGCAATAAAGTCTCACTGCTTTTGTTATGACGGTTTGCTCAATTCCCCCCCTCCCCTCCTAAGAATGGATTCCTGTCAGCCCTTCCTTTTCTTGCTGCCTGGGTCGTTGGTGTCCTGGGAGGCCAACTGACAGATTTCCTTCTGACCAAGAATTTTAGGCTTGTTACAGTGAGGAAACTTGCCACAGTTCTAGGTAAGAACAGGCCCAAAGGGTCAGATAATTCACAAAGAATTCAACAGTGATGGTGTATCTCATGGTTTCTGTTTCTGTCCTTTTTAAGGAACCTTCCCCCCGTCAGCATTCCTTGTGGGCCTGCCCTACCTCACCTCCAGCTACATCACGTCAATAGCCCTTCTGACAATTGCTTGTGGACTATGTCCGTTTTGTCAGTCAGGGATCTATATCAATGCCTTAGATATCGCTCCAAGGTAGGACTATAAGCTCCACTCTTTTCACATTTTCTGAAAAAAGATTTAGACCTGTAGCATTTTGGGAACCCCACGGTTATTTTTCAAAATTATTTGCCCCCCAAAAAAAAATTTGCGCCAAGGCCACATTAATCTGTGGCCATTTTTTAAAAAAAAAAAGATTTATTTATTATGCATACAGAACTGGGGTAGAGGCCAGAGGTGGTGAGAGGATTCACCAGAGACAGAGTGGGGAGCAGAACAGGCAGATCGATGAAGTACACTGCTGAGGGGAGCAGCGGGTGGGCCAGGAGGGGTCTGCCACACCATGTGGTCACTTTCGGGTCAGATGGGAATAGAACTCATGCGGAAGTGGCTTTAGCTTCTCAGTGCTTTAACCCACTGTGCCACCAGGGAGGGCCCCAATCTGTGGCCATTTTTAAGGTGTGTGTGGGGGGAGGGGTAGTTTGATATGTCTTAGGGCTTCTTGTTGAATATATGCAGGGCAAATCCTTTGAACTGTAACTATGTGATGCACTCACACATGGAGCACAGGCTGAAGGATCCTGTCAGGCATCTCTGGATCTAGCCTTGGTTTTTCCTGTCATCCACAGACATGCCAGTTTCCTCATGGGAGCCTCAAGGGGATTTGCACAAGCAGCAGCTATCCTGTCACCCACTGTCTGTGGATTTATCCTCACTCAGGTAGGGTTTTTTGGTAAAGAAGGACTCTTAAAATACATTTGCTAATCCATACATAAAGGTAATCGAAAAAGATATTCACATTTTGGAAAATAAAATTAAATGGTGGATCTGGAGAGGTTAATATAGAAAATATTGAATTAGAATTTTTAATAAATAATGTTTTGTTAAACTAAATAAAACCTTTTGTCATATATCCCCTCTACCCCCCCACCCCCCCCCGCCACAAATTCAGCGGTGGGTCACTCTGTCAGGAAGATCATTCTGGCAATATAGACAACTAATTTCAGATCTCAATATTTACTCATTCTGAAGACAGAACAAACTCATTCATTCTTTAGTTCATTAACACCAGTGATCCTTTGGAAATACACATTTTTTGAAACTGAAATCACACAGTGACACAGATATTGTCAAAATGACAATTCTGTGCATAGCTGCACAAATTTGTCCATTGTCAAAATGACAATTCCGTGCATAGAAGCACAAGCTTCTGAAATTTTCATTTGCATGGTCCGAAACAATGAGAAAATGAGAGACAAGTTAAATTATTGGTGTATGTGTCTATCTATCTATCTATCTATCTATCTATCTATCTATCTATCTATCTATCTATCTATCTATCTATCTATCTATCATCTATCTGTCATCTATCTATGATACACACAGAGGCATTATTACAGTAATTTCATATGCAATAAACTCATCTAATTATTGATTCTTACACCAGTTATAAGAGTAGCATATTTTTATTTCTCATTTTCTCATGACTAATTTGAAAGTCTTCCCAAAAGAGAACATAAAGTCACAATTCTTCTAACTTTGACTTGTCTAACTCCAAAGCCCAGAATCTTTTCACCACCTTGTTGCAATCCAAAGAGAATCTTAAAAGCATTCTTAAAGTATTCCATGTAGTCAACATTTGTACAGAGAGAAAATGTACATATGGCAAAATGATAAATGCAATTCTGTAGGTGAATTGCTAAGGTCTCTAAATTCCTTTTATCAGGACTAGTCAAAATACATTTTGAAATTCTTGTTTACAACTATCAAGTCACTTTCAGGAAATTAATTTCTAAAGAGAAACTCACTGGTGCTTTTTGTCTTATAAATTATTAATGTGCATTTCATACAGAAAAAGATGAAAGAGGGTGACATTTATATGAAATTTTGTGTCCCCAGGACCTTGAATATGGATGGAAGAATGTCTTCTTGTTGGCATTTGCCATTAACCTAGCAGGACTAATCTTCTACCTCATATTTGGAAAAGCAGATGTCCAAGACTGGGCTAAAGAGAGGAAACTGACTCGTTTATAAAGGTAAAGGATAATGATTTCATCTACATTATAATAACAGAAGTATCACTTAAAGTTTTCTATTCTATGTCATTTTTCTTTCTTAGTTATTCCAGCTTGGATGGCAAAGTCTTTAGGTACTTTATTTCATAAATGGAATGGCTTTGGTGACAATCTGGTCCCCATCGTATTCACATTTCTTTTTGAGGAAAAAAATGAGATGAACAAAAACCCAAATGAAATGCTGTCTGAGAACAACATTTCTGTCTTCATAAATTAGCAAAAGACCTAAAGTTGCTGCTGAATGGGAGCGAGTAGGCTAGTTTCACAGTTTCTGGAAATAGAAAACACATTAGAATCTCTTACTCCAAGATGGTAGCTCACTAGAGAAATCATTTTTCCTTTTTTCTGACATGATTATAAAATTGTATGTGTTGGTCTAGATATTGGCCAAGTGGCCTTTCCATGTGTGCTCTACTCTTCAGCTGGCTCAGGCCCTCAGATGCTGACCTGCAAGGTTTGCAGCCCACACTCTTGTCTTTAAGCTTCTACTGGGTTTTCAATGGAAACAAGACAACAAGGCCAAGGAGCCTCTTTGCATGTGGCTAATCCTTTCATTTCCAGATCCCAGCAAGCAGCCTTCTCTACACCTTCTGGCAGCATCTCTCTGCCCTATGCCTTCAGGGAATTTTTTGATTTTATGTTGCTAGCTCTGGGACTCTGCAGAATCTCTTGTAGTTTCCTGGCAATCTTCTGAACTTGTGTAAATAGTCTCATTTAAGAATGTCCTCAAATTAGCCCTCCATGGTGGCGCAGCGGGTTAAAGCACAGCACTGAGAATCTAAAGCCACTTCCGCATGAGTTCAATTCCCGCCTGCCCCGGAGGTGACCACATGGCGTGGCAGACCTCTCCTGACCCGCCCGCTGCTCCCCTCAGCAGTGTACTTCGTCGATCTGCCTGTTCTGCTCCCCACTCTGTCTCTGGTGAATTCTCTCACCCTCTGCATCTCTGGCCTGTACCCCCTCAGTTCTGTATGAATAAATAAATCTTTAAAAAAAAAAAAGAATGTCTTCAAATTACCCAGTGTGAATAGTCTTCCATATTTATCCTTCTAGAATATGGTAACTCATTCAGAGTTTCAACCACATATAAACTTCAAAACATGAAATAGGCCACCAGTATTTTTGTAAAGTAATTCTTCATATGTGTCAGGTCAGACCATGTTGAGATGGTTAGTAACACAGTCTAGGTTGCTCCCTGTGGCAACCTCTATGGGGTAGAAAAGGAGTCACAATCAAAAGTAATTTCCTATAGAGACAGTAGGATGGACATAGGTCTGAGTTAAACATCAGTCCAGGATCTAGGTCAAATATAAATAAACACAACAACAACTACTGACATCTTGCTATATCTTGAATCTAGACATCTGGGAGTCAAGTAACTATTCTCAATTCTAATGCCGGTGACAAATGTAACAGTCACTGTCTTATCTACAGTAGCAGGGGGACATGAGGGTGTGGGAATAGCCTGAGTGTGGGGCACCAAATGAAGGGTCCTGAGCCCAGTCAGAAGAGCACAGGTGAGTCTACCTTCAGCAAGTAATTCCTGAGATAAATGTTAAATGGGCATTGTTACAGCAAAGTTTCCCACTCTGGAGCCCAACATGCCCAAAAGCATGAAAACAAGAAATAAGGTGGATTCTGAAATGAATCACTTGCCTTGATGGCCAATTAGGAAAGTACAATTTATGAGGCTGGGAAGTGGGCATGTCCATGACACGAAGGCCTTAGATGCCTCTCATACAAGCAATAGTGCATAGGCAGATTTTTCACTCTCTAGATGAAGCACTCTGGCCCAATTCCAGAATGCTCGTGAAACTACCATCTGTGCAGTGGTCCACATGATGTGGGTGAGGCCTGACATAGTTACAGCTGACTTGAAGAGAAGAGGAGAGACTTGAAAGATGTTTGGGAAGTAGAATTGAATGGAAAAATCATTGCTACTGGTTAGGAAAGAGTACTTAAGTGTGCTGTGTCTCTAACCTAAGATTGTGGATAGAGTGGTCTGAAAACCAAGCCAAAGAAGGAAGGAAGTGTAGTCTTTTCAGGGCAAAGATGAGTTGATTTAAAGTCCTGTATTAGTGGCAATAATGGGATAATTACATGGATGTGGGAATCAATTCCCTGGGGCTCCTATAATGAAATATCACAAACAGGGTGACTTTAATAATGATAACTTATTGTCTCAGAGCTCAAGAAGCATAAAATTCAAATTTGTGCAGAGTTGACTCCTTGTCCAATGCTATGAGGGAACATCTATTCTATACTTTTCTGTTGGAAGCCTTGATTTGTAAGTGGTTTTAGCCCTAGGTTTTCATGTTATCTTCCCTTTGTACATGTCTGTCTCTGTGTCAAAATTTTCCCTTTCATAAGGATGCTGGTTACATTGGGTGAAGGTCCACTTTAATGACCTCATTTTTTTTTTTTAAAGATTTATTTATTCATTCATACAGAACTGGGGTACAGGCCAGAGGCTCAGGGGTGGTGACAGGCTTCACCAGAGACGCATCCCTGCCTGTCCCTCGGCCCTCTTTCTCTCT
>NW_004567138.1:9988793-9991634 GCF_000260355.1 Condylura cristata
AACTCATGCGGAAGCGGCTTTAGATTCTCAGTGCTGTGCTTTAACCCGCTGCGCCACCAGGGAGGGCCTAATGACCTCATTTTAACTTGATCATCTGCAAAGACTCTTTTTCCAAATAGGGTAACACACACAAGTATTTAGGGTTAGGGCTTCAACATACTTTTGGGAGATGTAATTTAACACAATAATAAGCCTAACAAACAGAAACCACAAAGCTGGGGCTTTAAGATGATACCAGGATGGCAAAGATATCAGAGAATAGTGCAGAATTTTAATGCTAAACACTTGGGAGGGCAATAGAATACAACAATCATGAAACTTTAAGAGAGGACAGGTCAGCAGTAACAAGTACAGTGGGATTCAGTGAGTTGAGGTCAGGGAAGGACTCCAGTTGCCTTGTGATTAGGGGTCCATGGGTGACTGTTTCATGTCACATTGGACATATATGTTCCTGTGTCAGTCTTTATGTGTTCCTGTGTCAGTGTTTATTTGTTGGGTGAATGAATAGGAATGATAGTGTAGAGAAAGCAAGAGGGATATTTGTACATAGTTTGGCTAGGAAGAGGAAGACAAGGATATGTATCCACAGGAAGATGCAGGGACTGGCCTTAGGGAGAAAAAAGTGGGGTTATGGAAAAATAGGACTAAGAGATAGAGCAGAGTCTTGGGGACTCAACAAGAATAAAAGGAATTTTCCTTGAATATATAGAAAGAAAATACAAAATCAGAAATGTGATTTTTCTTTTTTTCCTTTTTGCATAGAAGAATTGGGTTGCAGTGTAGGCCAGAGGTGCAGGGAATGCAAGGATTTATCGCAGTCAGAATGGGGAGCAGAAAAGGTGAATTTACGGAAACACACTGCTGAAGGGAGCAGGAGACAAGACAGGAGGGGTCTGCTGCACCACATGTGGGTCAGCTCCCTGGCTGGGGACTGAACTCAGGTCTTTGAGGTGATAGCGCTAATACTTAACCACTAGGCCCCCAGGGCGGCTGTAGAAGTGTGGATTTTCTTTTAAGGATAGAGTCTAGGAAAGCAACAAATCAGAAGTGCAATCTACAGAATGGAGAAATCTTTGCAAGTCACATATCTGATAAAGTGTAGTACTCAAAATATGTAAAGAAGCCACTTAACTCAATGGCAAAAACTAAAACAAATCCTGGACAATCCAATTAAAATGAACAGAAGAACTAAGCAGACATGTTTCAAAGAAAAGACACAAGAGGTCAGCAGATATATACTCAGTGTCACTCTTCATCAGGAAATTCAAATCAAACCCACAACGGGATATCACTTCCTGTCTGTTCGAATAGCTATCCCTGTAGAGATAAAAGATAATACACATTGAGGAAGATGTGGAGAAAAGGGAATTCTTTTGTACTGCTTGTTGAACTGTAAATTGGTATAGTAACTATGGGAGTTAATATGAAGCTCCTCAAAACAGAACTGTTGTATGACCCAGGAATATTCTGGGAATACATACCCAATAGAAAGGAAAACAGGATCTTGATGAGTTTTCCGCACTCTGTTCATTGCAGCATTAGTCACAGTAGGAAAAACGTAGAAACGAGACAACTTAGTGGCCACTGATGATGAATGAATGAAGAAGATGGGATATATAGGTGTACATATTATGGAGAATTATTCAGCTTTTAGAAAGGACATTTTGCCTTTTGCAACACCTGGATGTATCTTGATGACATGCTAAGTGAAATAAATGTCAGATAGAGAAAGATAATTACTGATGATATACTTACATGAGGAATATAAAAAGCTAAACTCACACAAACAGTGATTAGGCTGATGGTCACCCACATAGGGGAAACGGATGACAATGAACAGAGTACAAACTTCTTGTTATAAGCAAGTTCTTGTCACCTAATGTACCTCATAGTCGCATCGTGATCATAATTATACTTTGCTGTGTATTTGAATGTCACTAAGAAAGTAGTTCTTAAATGTTCCTAGTACAGAAAGGAAATGCTAATTATGTGATGGGATGTTAACAATATGGCAGTAATTAGCTGGTAATTATCAAAATTTTTGTTTGTTGTATCAAACCAACAGGTTTGTTGGTTTACAATGGATACTTAAAAAATGTCACTCTGTCAACTATATTTCAATGAAAACTAGAAAGGGATTCCATTTTGTTTCCTCAATGGGTTGCCTAATAACTACCTTTGTTAAATTAAATCAAGGAGTTCTAGAGAGGATACATTTTTGTTTGCTGAATCTCCCCCGTTCCCTATGACTTTGTTGTCCAGAAGATAGAAAATACACTGTAGTTAATGAAATCTCTAAGGTTTTGCTATAGTTCATGTGCTTATATTACCTGTCAAATGTTAATTAAATGTAAAATTAAAATTATTGAAATGTCCACTGTTTAAAACACAATTTAAAATGAATGACTGGATTAAAATGATTCTACCTTTAGGTGTATTCATTTTAAAATTATAGACTATACAAAGAGAACTAAAGTTTTAAGACAGCAATTACATTCTTCTCTTCCTATTGCCACTAAGTTTTAAAAGTGATTTCTTCAACCAGAAGGAGAAAGACAAATACCAGGCCCTCCCAGCTGGCACAACGGATTAAAGAGCAGCATTATGAAGCTCTCCACAGCCACTGCACCACGAATTTGATCCCCACCAGGGAGCTGACCCATGTGGCTGGCGCAGCAGACCTCACCTGACCCGCCTGCTGCTCCCCTCAGCAGTGAATTTCAGTGGATCTGCCTGTTCTGCTCCCACTCTGTCTGGTGAATCTTTTCACCTCCTGTGCTTCTAGCCTGTACCTCAGTTCTTGAATGCATAAAAAATAAATCTTAAAAAAAAAAAAAAGGA
>NW_004567138.1:9991734-10035572 GCF_000260355.1 Condylura cristata
AACAAAGGGTCAGATAAAGACAAACTAAAAAAAAAACTATTGAAACCTGACTGTGGAATGGAGGCAGCCAGAGGGGGAGGAGGAGAAGGGGAGAGTTGAGAACAAAGAGGAGACGGGGAGAAGCTCATTCTGGCAACAATGCCTGAGGGGGGATCATACCGGCTGTCGCTGTCTGTCATAAACAAGCATTAACGCAATAGAAAATATTTCTGCAGTTTTTGATCAAGACTTTAAGTTCTAAGAATTGGGCACAGTTCTACGAAGGTTACTTATATCTTTGGAGATACCTTTGTATCTCACTCTCACACAACCAAGTGTAGCACATAAGAGGTATTGATAAACCCTTGTCAGATTAATAAATAATGATGCAGCATAAAAAATAAATTTTAAAAAAGGGATTCATATCGTCTTTTTTGAAATCCAGAATATATACAGGGGTGTGCCCTCCCCCCTTTCTTTTCTTTTTATGTGTGTGACTACAGTCTTCCCTAAATGGAGGAGGGATACAGTATTGCTTGACAATAAAGGGGAAAAAAACATCAGAATAACAAAAGGTACAAAGATGAGGTTTATGCAGAGGGAAGAAGCTAATAGCAACTTGGTGTTGACTTACCTTTGTGAGTAAAAGGTTGATCGTGCGCAGGACTGTCATTCACACAAATCCACAATGCACAAGTCATCGGTAGGTGGGTGAGTATGGGAGTCTGTGTGACAGAATGTTGAGATTTTATAGGCTGGAATCACAGAAAACCAACCCCCAGCCCATATAAGTTGACACTGGTGTTGAAAAACCCACATGGGAACTTACTGATGGCTTTGCAGGTCTGGAGGACCTTCAGGTGCTGATAAAGTTATTTTTGGAGTTGTTGGATTCAGAGAGTAGAGTTCTTGGGTTCACTCTGGGAAGTTTCCCAGAACGCCCCATTCAGTGACACATGGCCAGTCTCCCAGGCAAGTTTCTCCATGAGACAGAGCCATTAGTGATATCCAAAAGGGCGGGTTTATAATAAAAGGGAGAGAAGAATAAAGGACACTTCCATCGATGTAAGCAGGCAGAACCGGCTTCCCAAAAGGGACACAGGCCTGCACGGACACAGGCCTGCACGGTCACAGGCAGGAGGCCTTGAGGGAGCTGCCTCTGTGGAGGCAGATCAGTGAAGAGAAGCCCCGGATGGTACAGATCACAGAGAGAAGGGAGGTCTGCCCTTTGGAGCGGGATTTGGCAATAGAAACACCTGCATAGCCACAGGTGGGCAGAGGGCTGCTGCCTCATGCCAGGGCAGAGATTGCGCTGAGAGAGATTACTTTTCTTTGGGAGGGGCTCACTCCTTTGTGGAGTGGCTTGTTTGGTGCTGATTTCAGATAATGGTAGAATTTGAAAGGGACCAGAAATTCTATAAGGGTGCCCAGTCTCCACATCTTTACCCCCAGTCTGCATCCTGTGACACTAACAGTATCTGACACTCTGCTTGGGCCTATGCCTTGTAGCCTAAGATTTTAGCTCCTACTCCTGGTTTAACACTTATGGTAGTCACCTGTCCCCCACTTCTAGCTGCCGGCCTTGTGTGAGTCTAGTGAGTCTTGTGGCGGCTCCTTGCCAACTTTTCTATCCTTATCCTCCATCACTGCCTTGTGAGTTACTGTGATATATATACTTTAGGATTTTCCCCATCCTGGCACAGAACTCTTAAAACCCTTGTGATTTCTTAACTGCTGGTGTTTTGCTATATTAAGGAGGTGAATTTTGGAAAGCAAGAAAGTAGGTGCTGGTTGACAGTACAACCAAGCATTTGATTAGTGTTGAACTTTCATTTCTACTCTTGTGCACAGGGAGGAGAGAGGAGCTGAAAGTTTAGTTAATCCTTGTTGGCCAATATTTTACTCAATCGTGCATGCTTAGTCAAGAAGATGCCATGAAAATCCACTAGGATAGGGTTCAGAGGGCTTCCAGGTTGAGATTACTGAATTTCCAAAATTAGGTCCTGTGCTCAGTGTACAGCTCAACCCAATCACAGAAATTTGGCATTTGGAGTAGAGAAAGCTCATCTAAGAAGGTAGAATTGAGAAGAAGGGAGAACAATTTTCAAGTCCATTTTCCTGCAGCCATCAGAGCTGCCCATGACACAGGAGAACAGGGACTGTAGAGTGTGCAGGGGTGGGGTCCATGGGAACTTATATGGTTTCACGAGTTTTGATAGGGTCATAGCAAGCAGACTCTGGTTGCTTTTGTCTTGTTTTTTAAAGATTTTATTTTTATTTATGCATACAAGAACTGGGGTATAGGTCACAGATGCGAGGGTAAGAGGATTCACCAGAGACAGAATGGGGAACAGAACAGGTGATCTGCTAGAATCCACCTGAGGGGAGCAGTGGGGGAGACAGGAGAGGTCTGCTGGCTGGGGAATGAACTCGTGCTACAGTGGCTGCCTACAGCTTGACAATGTTGAGACTTAACCCCTTGCACCACCAGGCAGGCCCCTGATTGGTTTTTTACTGATTGGTTTTTTATTGAATATATTTTAGTAGATTCTATTTGTCTTGAACAGAGCAGGGGAAGTATTATAAGGAATTATTGCTACTGATTTAGAGTTATGATTAGCTCATAAGGACAGAACTCTAGTAAAAGAGAGGTGGGCAATGGATTATGTGTTTTTCCAACTTACATAAATGTTACTGTCTATTAAATTTTATATTTCTTGTGTAAGTTTTGACAATTACTTTGATATCTTAGTATGTTCAGCAGGTGCAAGGAACCTACATGGTCCCACAGAGCTTATGTATGTCAGGTCAACATGGCCAGAACAAAGGGACTGCATAAGGCCTGATACTGGAGAGTGCCAGAGTGCTATGAGCATCAAAGAGGCAGTTGTGGGGCTCTCCCTGGTGGTGCAACGGGGTTGGGACACAGCACTGCAAGCTAGCCTCAGCAGCTTTAGTGTGAATTCAATCCCCAACTCCAGAGGTGATCCACATGGTGCAGCAGACTTCTCCTGACCCGCCCCTGCTCCCCTCAGCAGTGTATTTCAGTCAGTCTTCCTGTTCTGCTCCCCACTCTGCCTCTGGTGAATCTTCTCACTGCCCCTACAAGTCTGGCCTATACCCCAGTTCTGTATGCACAAATAAATAAATCTTTAAAAATGAGGCAGTTTTGATTGAAATACCAGCAATCGTAGAAGCAAGCTGATGTCTACTCCCCAATACCCATAAATGCAGCCACATTCTGTAATGTGGCTCATGTCATAATGGATTCAGTCTTTTTTGCCCCTTTCAGCATTTTTTTTTAAATTGGGCATCCTGTCTAAGCCCAATGGCCCTAAACCTTCTTCACTTAATGTGCCAGTTACTTTACCTACACTGGTCTCCTGACTTAGGACTTTGGGCTTTACACACAATGGCATCTGTTGTTTCAGTCTTTCTTTAGATAACACCCTCAAAGTTCATCTTCTACATGTAGAAGAAGCCAATATAAGAAGCCAATACTTATAATACTCAGTTCTTGTTCCCATGGATTCTGTCTTTCTGGTTTGCTTTGGTGAGAAATTATGCTATAGCTCCGGATGCTTTTACCAGGAGAGTTAAAGGAAAATTGTTTTTATACCCACAACCCCTCAGACACCAAATGTGGTTTTGATTCCACAACAATCAAGTCTTCAGTTCTTTTTTTTTAAAAAAGATTTATAATTTATTTATGCATACAGAACTGGGGTACAGGGCAGGGACGGTGAGAGGAATCACCAGAGACAGAGTGGGGAGCAGAACAGGCAGATCAATGAGGCACACTGTAGAGGGGGGCAGCGGGCAAGACAGGAGAGATCTGCTGTGCCATGTGGGTCACCTCCAGGGCAGGGATCAAACTCACATGAAGCCCTGTGGCCAGCTTGCAGTGCTGTGCTTTAACCTGCTGCGCCACCAGGGAGGGCCCCAAGTCTTCAATTCTCTGTGGGCACCAATTGGGTAGCCTAAAATTTAATTTTATTCTGGCATTGACCACCAGAGTTAGTGTAGACTCACAGGATAAGGGATCAACTGCCTAAGACTGATTCCATTTCAGACACTACTTTGGTAGTGGGTGCCCAGGGTAACCACACTTCTCATTTTCATCTTAGCTGCTGAGGTTCCTTTGAAGCCCTTCCTGGGACTGATCATTTTCTAGAACAACTCACAGAACTCAGAAAACAGTTGACTTTCATTGGTTTATTGTAAAGGATAAAACCTAGGAACAAGCATTTGGGAAAGGTGCACAGGACATGTGTGGGAAGGACTGTGGATTTTACATGACTTCTACAGGGTCACCACAAATTGAACTCTCAGTACCCAGTCATTTAGGACTTTCATAAAGTTTTTATTGATTAAGTCATTGGTAACTGGTGAATATACCAGTCTCCAGACTCTCTTTCCTTCCCACAGGCTGGCTGACATATGGCAAGTTCCAATTTATAATCATGTCTTGGTCTTTCTTGTCCCCACCCTGAAACTATTTAGGGACTCAGCCAACAGTCATCTCAACTTTAAACCAAATAGACAAGCTTATTACCCATTGAGTTCTGAGGCTGTCAGAAATTCCTGTGTCAGGAGACAGGGACTAAAACCAATTTTTCATGTAAAAATATGCTTCCTCCTACTTATCAACCAGGAACTGACAAGAGCTTTGGAACTCTGTGCAAAGAATTGGGGACTGTCCTTTCTGTTATGTCACATTAAGAGTGGAAATACTGGAGACTGCATGAAAATTCAGACCCACATAAATAATTAGCCATTCCTCCACCCTCCCCTGTAAATGGCCAGACAGAACTCCTATTTTACGCAGCCAAGTTCTGTAACAAGATACTGGCAACAAGGCAATTCAGTTGAATGCCAGCCCATCACACAGGCCTGAACTGGGAAGTTCCATGTGGGCAGGAGATGCACAACTAACCACCAGGATATCAGGTGTCACTAGGCTCGCTGAGACGTGGGTCATGTTGACCCTATGCCCAGTCCTGGACTTCGGCTCTCCCCAGGATGAGGTAGATGACCAGGCCTACTATGTCAACAGCAGCTGCAACGAAGAAGACATTTCTCCAACCATACTCAGAATCCTGGAGGTAGGAAACTATGGGTTATTAGTGTTTCTAGTACTTGTCGTCCTGTTTCAGAAAAGCTCAGATGGTGCCATGTCATATTGCCCCCAACTCCGACTCTAGTCAAGGAGCTTCCAGCTTGTTCCTTGAATAGGAGGTAATTTGCTATACATTGACCTTCCCCTCTGTGGAACAGCCTCCCTTAGAGAGCTATTTCCTCACTCCTTGATTGCATCCTTACTTGAATGCTACTTTTTCAGTGAGTCTTTCCTACATCATCCTGTTAAAACTTGTAAATCACCCCTTCTTTCGTGCCCTCTTCTCCACTCTTGTGGGCTTCTTTTCTTAGCACTTACCACCCCTTCCTCAATGTACACATATTTTACTCATAGCATCACTGTTTGCCTGGAAATTTTCCTAAAATATAGGGTTTGAAGGCTTGTTTCTTTTATTCACGTAAACATTATCTAGCCCATGCTAGTGTTCAACAAATAACTGTTGAGTGGTGGATGGGTGAATGAATGAATGCGTAAAAAAAAAAAAAAAAGGGGAAAAAATGTTAGTTTGTGAATTTTCAATTTAAACAACTATTTCCTGACAGTGTATAGTCAATACATGGAATAGAATTAAATTTTTAAAGAGCAAAAAGACTTGAAGTTACATGTATTGCACTTCCATCCTATTCATCATTAATTACAACTTACTGGTAATACCACAAGAGTCCTAAAGAATGGTACTCATGTGAATGCCACAGACATCTTTCTTCATAAAAATGCTGTGTCAGTAAGGGTCTTAGGAAAATCTAATCATCAGCTGTGTAGTCTCCGTATTCTGACAAAGATAACGGCATTTTAAAATATGGAAGATTAGGATCCTCCTGGGTGGCGCAACAGGTTAGGACTCAGCACTGCAATTAACTACAGCCACTTCAGTGTGAATTTGATCCCCCAGGCCTGGGACTGACCCACATGGCACGGCAGACCTCTCCTGACTCTCCTGCTGCTCCCCTCAGCAGTGTACTTCATGGAACTGCTTGTTCTGCTCCCCACTCTGTCTCTGGTGAAGCCTTTCACCGACCCTGCACCTCTGGCTTCTTCCCCTGTTCTGTATGAATAAATAAATAAATCTTTAAAAAATATATATGGAAGACTACCAATGCATAAAAACATGCCAGTGATGGTGGTCAAAGGAGTGTCCACAATAATCATTGATGGACATACAAGTGCCAGGAACAGGTTGTTCCTTCAATGTGTTATTCATTCAGCATCATATTCGTTTGGTAAATATTTGGTATTTACATAACTGGTCTTCCTAATTGGCCAGTTCTTTCTGTATTTACCAGGGCTCTCAAAGATTCAGATGGCATGTGTCATATCCTGGGGAACTGGAATCAGGCAAACCAAAATTGATGGCCATTCTCTCTTTACAAGTGTAAGCTAAAACCAACAATGAAAAGGATCCCTGAGTCCTTAGTCTCAACTGAGGGGTACAAACATGAAGTCAAGGTACAGCCAGATAGGCCTGGACAAGTCAGCAACATCAAAGAATGTTTCCTTCTGGAGAATAAAACACCCAGTAAACAGTAACTCCACAAGGCAAATTTTAATAACTGTTCTTGTCTACCTCAATTCATAGGCAACACCAGTAGAGATATTTATAGGGCACTGGTCCCATTTTCTCTGGAAAAATCCTTGACAATGTCAAATATTTTCCTTGCAGTCAATATAAAATTTTCATTGTGAAGCTCAGAATTTAAAGGAATTTCCCAAAGTTATGAGACACTAACCCCAGGCATGTCTTAAGTTCCTTAAACTCACATAATTTATTTTAATCAAGACATGGCAGCTCATGTCTCTCAGAGATTTTGCAGGAATCCCTGGAGTGGGGAGCAGACCCAAAGTCACAGTCCCAACAAAGGTCTTGAATTTATGACTGGCCCAACCATCAGCCGACACTTGGCTGTAGAGGCTGCCGGCCCACTTTGAATTGTTTTCGTGAACTCACTCCCCTGGGCACCTGAGAAGATTTCTTGGGACAAGCAGTAGTTTCTGAAACCCTTCCCCACAGTGGCCAGGAAGTGTTTTCTATCAACAGACATATGATCTGCCCTAAGTATATGCAGGTAAACTTCCATAGTTCCAATGGGGCTTTTCCAATGCCCACAGGGCCATTTGCAACCTAGCAGATGGATTCATCCAGATGCCACCATCACAAGGTTCCCAGTTTGCATGAATTGTGACTTGTCTGCTCCACTTTGGAGAGAAGATTTCCTTGCAGGAGGGTCAAGGTAGCAACAGTAGATGAATCATTTTTAATCACATCATTTCAGTGCTTCTGCTGGATTGCACAGTGATCATGGAGTGCACTTTGGTGGATAAATAACTGAAGAAACTATTAAGGTGCGACTCACATTTCCACATTTTCATGTATGTATCAACCAGTTCCTTCGGACTGGTGGAAAGCATGAGTGGAACGCTCAAACCCCATTGGCACAGTTGACAGGTGCTTATACTATGTTGATCTACAATACCCAGGCCTAGATCCCTCTCATTAAGTCACTCTAGATCTCCTCAAGTTGCTGGCTGGGAAGGGATATAAAATGTCAAGAGATAAACTGTAGTTTCTTAATGGAAATTGCTCTTGTTACTCAATTTCTTTTATCATAAAACATTTAAAATAGTGCCAAAATTGCTAACTAGTATGGAAATTTCAGAAAGCATAAGCTCATAAAATTGGACATTTTCCCTCACTCCATGCTCAAACCAGTGGCCACTTTCCTTCACAAGTGAGAGTGTGGTGATTGTGAAAGTATGTAGGATTCTTGGGGACTCTTGAGCTACATGCTGAGTCATTTGGGGAGGGAATAAAAGTTCCCTTAGTCTGACTTCTACTGGGTGACAAAACAGATTTGGCCTCTGTATATTTTCATGAGAATGTTTCCTCACCTGATTGATGAAATATCCACTAACGGTGGGAGAGACTGCTCCAGCTAGGGAAGAAAACACTTGCGATAGTCCCTTGAGAAAGGCACTGTACCTGAGAGAGAGAAAAAACATCTATTGTAAATAAATGGTTGGTTTCTCCTCATGCTTTGCCAATCTGTGTTTATCTCTGCAGATGCCTGTGGCTGGGCTGACACTGGGTCAACCTGAATGTAAGTCCTGACAGGATTAGTAGGATCCTATACTGGGTTCAGAGACTTCCAAGGGGTCTCTTGTACTAATTTCTTAACTCTGTTTATACAAAATATACAGTTTAGGATGGCGTACCAGGCTTATGTTCTTTGGACTCTGCTGTGAAGCCTGATGTTTCAGAATGAAGGTTTTGTGTAATATATCTCTCTTGTAGTGTATCAAAGACCTTTCATTAAAATACATGGCTCCCCTGGCCCTCCCTGGTGGTGCAGCAGGTTAAAGCACAGAACAAAGAAGCTAAAGCCACTTCCGCATGAGTTCGATTCCCGCCTGCCCCGGAGGTGACCACATGGCCCGGCAGACCTCTCCTGACCCGCCCACTGCTCCCCTCAGCAGTGTACTTCGTTGACCTGCCTGTTCTGCGCCCTGCTCTGTCTCTGGTGAATCCTCTCACCTTCCGCATCTCTAGCCTATACCCCAGTTCTGTACGAATAAATAAATCTTTAAAAAAAAAAATACATGGCTCCCCTGAGCATGACCCAAAAATGCTACCTCATTTACAAGGATAACTGTGTTTTTTTTTTTTTTTACTGTGAAAGGAATCTGGGAGCATTAGTGAAAATTCACTGACCTCTGATATCAGAGCTGTTCCCCTCCTTTGGCCTGCAACGCCTTACATGAGCAAGGCTTGTGGAGTTTCCTGAATCCTGTCAGGGGCCCAACCCTATGTGGTAGATTATGTCCCATGGCCAGAGATCCCTGGGTTTCTCCTTACATTGAGCTGTGAGTGTGTCCACTGTCTAAGCCTTTTTGCACCGAACAAACTAAGTTGAAAATGGTAGAACAACCTGGAGTCTCCCCAGGAATTAGCTCAATTCTGGATATGATACTGACAATTCCTGTGACCTGTGTCAGGTGTCACTCATATTTGACCCAAGTGTCAGAGAAGGCCTAAGCCACTGGACCAGAACTGAGTCTCTAGGAGGAAAAGCAAGACTCCCTACCGAGGAGCAATATCCACCATGTTGAGAAGCGCTCCTACTTCACACAAGTTGCGGAAGACAGAAGTCAGTACCAAGAGGGCCAGGGTGGTGCTGTGGCTGGATCTCACCCAGGGCAGGGACAGGTGGAGTCCAGTTGGGATGAGAACCCCTGGGAGGAGACAAACACAGCGAATAGGCAGCTCCCTGAGCTTCCCACACCCACCCTCTGTGCTTTGGTTCTTACCTATGGTAGTAAAGAGTTTCCTGATTGTGATGAGCCTAAGGATTTTTCTGGAGAGGAGAAAACCAACCAGTTGACCTCCAAGGATAAATATGGGAAAAGCAACAAAGAGCGGCAGAGCTGACATGATCCCACTCTGGGGGAGAGATGAGTGAGGGACATGTCATCACCCCCATAGTAAGGGAGACTGAGCTGTGGGGAGATTGTCTAGATCTCTGGTTATTCATTATATGTTCATCCTCTCCAGTTCAAATCCATGTTACTGCTATGAGTCAATAGAATGTTAATGGTTTCAGGAAAAGATTCATAAAGCTCCATTTGAGGGGAAAAAAGGAGATTTTTTTCCTTGCATATATAAATATTCCCTGCAAAAAAAGATGTTTAAAAGAGCATGAGTTGGTACGAAAATAGGCCAGTAATGTGAACACACAATCTGCAGAAAATGAAAAATGTGTATGTAAGGAATTTGTTAAAATGTATAATAGAGTGATGTTCATTTGTGTATATCGCTGCACCTCCTGCGGAGTCTGCGTAAGCAATCACGCCGACGTTCGCTCATAGTTCAAGGAACAGGGCGCGCAGAGGGATATCGTGGCATTTTACGGTATTTTGGAGCCTGACTTCCTGCTTGCTGGATTCTGTTCTTAATAATGCTTTCAACCAGTTAATGTTTCTGTACATAATGATAAGATTACCACTGCCAGTAATGAAGTAAGTGACAAAGAATAGTTAATGTGAAAGGAAAAAGTCAGGGGGTTGAGTCTTATCTTTTGGAAAAGATTAAAAAGTTCACCTCCTCCTTGGTACACGTTAAACAAAGCACAATAAGAGTATATTTTAGAACAATACCATAAGTCTCTACTATATTTGCTTAATCATAAAGTTACTGAATGGCAATGATGTAGAGACGATGTAGCAGAAAGACAAAAGGCTCTTTGAGCAAGGCAACAATAGGGGATGGAATTAAAAGATTAATTAGACAAAATGTACCAAACGGATAAATGACCACATTCACCCAGTATCCACTACTGGATGTTCCCAGAACATGGTCACCCCCTTTTCCCATCCGCTTCTAAGAAAATGTAACGCATCACCTTTTACTGTTCCGCTAAATATGTAACTAAACGCTGATGTAATCATTATTCTTGCCAAAAAATACTGTGTAAATACAAAAGCTTACTTCTCCACATTACATTCAGATACGCACTCTTGAAGTCGTGTCTGTCTGTCATTCATTCAGCCAAATCCTTATCCACCTCCCTTCGAGACACTCATCACCCTGAGGTCCAGAGCTCCCCACTGTGCTGGTCTGCGGCACGTGTAGGCTTGCATTCTCAGAAAAGCACAATGGGGAAAGTTCTGAGACACTCATAAAAATTTATGTGTACAGGGAGCTGTGAGAAGAGGGGAGATTGGGAACAGAAAAGAGAGCAAAATGCATCACTCTGCATTTTTATATTTAAAAGATTTTAAAATGCTGAACCTTGTTATTTTCAATTTGGCTTCTCTTTTAAATTGCTAGTAAATAAAACAAGGACAGGGAGACCACCCTTTGCTTTACAGGATCCAAACAATGAACAGTTCACTCTCACCTCATCCAAGCTGTTCCTTTTATGCTTGAGTAAACGGCGACCATGAAGGTCACGTGACTTAGGGGGACCTTACTCAGCTAGATGTCCTAGTTCTCTCACCATCTTGTCTCCCCACTCTGTCGCCCGTGTCCTGGTTTTCTGCTGCTTCTGGTCCTCCTCCACCTTTGGGGAGACCCCCCCGTCTCTGTGTCCTGGGACTTTCTGATTTCAGCAAGATCCGCACGCTCTGACCTGACTTCTGCTAAGAAGCAGCTCTCTGTTACCCCGTTCCCGTGTTTTAACAGGGAGCCCAGTCACCCTGGGGACACAGCTTTAGAGACCAAGGGGAGAGAAAAGCAGTAATCCAATGACCACATGCATGTCCCTTTCAGTGAGATCTAGAGCCTCCCCATTGGCCTTAGAACATCCATTTAGCAGGCAATCAAGAATCTGTTCCATCAGAGAGCTGTACATACACATGCACTTAGCCCACATATGTTAAACTTGAAAGAAATGCTTTTCTTAAAAAATTCCTACAATATTTTATGTAAGATATTTTATATATCTTTTATATATCATGCCTTGTGTGCAGCATGTTTTTAGCTTCTATAGCTCAGCCTTATTAAATTTTATTACTTATCTGTAACATACTGCTTTGAATGGAATTGTTGAAAGGATTAAAGTTAGTGTTTTGCTTAGGTCTCTTAAAAATGTGACAGTCTGTGGATATGAGTGACCTAGAACCATACCATTCTCTTCCGAGTAAGCAGAGGTTTCATCATCACTTCTCAGTGATTCAAAATTTTCTTAATGAAAACTCAAGTGAACTAGTTTGCATTTCCTCCCTGACTGTATAGGCCTAACCCTTGATTTTTTGTACCAAAGAAAACACAGAAGATTCTATAAAGTAGCATTTAAACAGATGAACAGAGTGAACTTCTTCTGTACTTACATCTCGGAAGTTAGCTTGAAGTACAGTGTTGATGTATGTTGGTGTGTATGACACTATGATATAATTACGCCAATATATACTAAATGCAGACACTAAAATGGCCCAGAGTGGCAGGGATCTGACCATGGCCTTCAGGGGAACAGACCAGCCAGGAGAACCGCCCTAGAAGAAAGCACATAACAGTGTCCCCTGCATCAGAGACAGAAGCTTTGCTCTACTGCACATCTCACCTCCAGTACACACAGACAGACATGGGAGGTGACAGAGGAGATGCTCAGTGCACCTGTTCAACCAGTGAAGCCACGATGTATTCCTTCTCAGCAGGGCTGATAAACGGATGATTCACAGGGTCATCGTAGACAAGAGGAAACCAGAGCAAAGTACAGGCACAGCCTATTCCACCTGGGAGAAGAGGGTGCAGTTAGCACTGGGTTGGAGTTTTTCCATTTGACTCTAAGCTGGGATGATTCTGGCAGTTCACAGTGACTGTCCCCAGTCACCTCTGCCTTGCATCTATTCCAGGATGGTGCTATCACTGGTGAATGGTGCTCTCCCTGCACTTGAATTTGGCTTTGGTTATATAACTTGCTTTTGTCAATACCCTGGTGGCATTTCCATGTCCATGTTTAAAGAAACATGCAGTTTTTCACGTTTCTATTTAGGTCTTAACCACTGTAATAGGGAGAACATGCTCCAGCTTACCCATTTTCTAAAATAGATAATGACACAGAGAACACAGCTGCCCAGGAATAGGATAATAAATGTTCAGGCCACAGAGTTGGGGGACACTTTAAAATGCAGTTAGTTGTTAGAAGTACTAGTGAGCGCCATTTGTTTGACAATATCCTCACATTGAAGTACTGTCAAAATTTCTCCTTCTCATCATACTGGTGCAAAGTTCCTTCTATCATTAGTTCCTTCCATAACTAACTCTATCACTGAAGACTTAGTGGCAGGCATAGTTGCGACTGATTATCCAGACAGTTCATGAAATTAATCATCAGCAGAAGGATTTTTGGTAATGATATATTATTCTGAATTTGTCAACTAAGCATTATTAGTGCCGTCTGCAAATGTGATTCACCTTAAAATTCCCTTTAGAACCTTAAGAATAGCTAGAGAGCTCTTTTCAGTTGTTTGGTTGTGATTGACATATCCTTCACAAATGCAGAATAACTCACAAACACCAAGATTTTTGCTAGATCTTGAGAGTTAAGGAATACCAAGTCACAACTTTTTTAACAAGTCACGTAAGATAAAATGTGGAGGTATAGATCTGAAAATTAGTACTAGTGCATATTGAGAATGTAGGATATGAACAGATTCCATGATTTTTAGTGAGTTCATGTCTTAAACATGCCATTGGACATGACAACATAGAGAATTGAGCCTCTAGAATACTCAATGTGATTTGGAAACTGTCAATCTCTATGTATTTTATCCACTCCTAAGTCTCACGTGATCAGTCCTTCATGGAATCCTCTATTGGTTGATTCTCTGCTCTAAGCAGTATTTTTATCTCTGATATTGTCACATTCCCACCATTTCCTATTGAGTAAAATGATGAGCACATTAAAACATTTGTTAAATAAGTAAGAAAGCCTGGCTCCCAATATATTCCTTTCCAACATAACCTTTACAATAGCTCATGAAAGAAACCTAACTGGGATTCCTTTTGGGTGAATTTAGAAGCAAAGTCATCAGGTTATTTTAGCTACAGACTCAGGTTCCCTAAACTTAAATATGACTTTGCAGTCACACATGATGAGCTCTGACATTATCAACTACAGTTATCAAATAAATACCAATATCTATTAGGATTTGACTAACTGTAGATGACTTGGACAAGAAAGCACACCCAGCGTTTTCTCTGTCATAAAACAACATTCTGAGAGGGAAGAGCACAAACTCACCAAAGATATAGAAGACATAAGGCCACCCAATGGTGTCGCAGACGAGGCCGCCGACGGACAGGATGACAAAGCTTCCCAGTAAGACTCCTGCAGAAGAAGTCAGGTAATTTCTCATGAGAGGGTCAGTCTTGGGAGTCTCTGCCTCTCACAGAATGAAACTCCACAAAGCTGAGTTCACAGGGATTAATGGTATGAGCTGAAATCCAGACGACCTACTTAAATTCCTGCTCCTTCCCTCACTAGCGGTGTGACAACGATGTAGCTTATGCAGACAGCTAACGTGCCAGTTACCTGATCGAGCAATGGTGATAAGCTGACTTCTTTCCACTGGGGGGGCCCATTTGACCCAAATTGAAAACTGACCTGTTAATACCATAACCTAAAAAGAAAAGTTCCCTTCTTAGTATCTGAAGTCACTTTGGAAACCATATTCCATTTATACTTAGCAGACACCTTTGTACCTGGGCTATGCCTTGGATGACGCGAAGGACAATGAGCAAGGTCACCCCAGTATCAGCTGCCAGTGGAGTGAAGAGGGTCAGGACTGAGGAAATGAACAGGCCAGCACCAACCACGTACTTGGCCCCAAACACACCAGCCACATAGCCAGTGGGGATTGGAGCAAAGAGAGAGCCATAGTTGAGGGCACCAAGGAGGATTCCCTGGATCTCAGGATTCCAGTCATAGACAGGTGCCTAGATGAAGAAAGGGGAACCACCATTAATATATGCCTATGAGAAGGCACTTTTGTGAGGACTTGCAAGGCATAAAATGATAATAACTGGAAGTTTCCTTTCATCTCTCAGTTTCTCTAATCTATAAATCACATCAAGCATAAAGAAAATAGAAAGATATTGCCAACCTACTTTTCCAATATTTATTTCCCTGGTGTCCCCTGATAATTGGTTCATTTAAACATGAGATTCCCCAAAAGAAAGTATCCTATAAATGAGTAGCATCATCAAAAAAATAAAAACTATGTAGACAAAAGAGAAGAGTATTTAAATCTGCAACTTATATGTAGATATTTTACCATTTTAAGGGAAGAATTTATGCCCTGGAATGATCAAATCTGTTTCCTTCATTCTAATTGCATCCATGCTAACACACAGACACTAAGTAGGGATATAATCTTCCTACATATTAAGTTCATGCATAGAATAATTCCTGGAACATAATAGATAATCGATCAATATCTTTCTCATCAAAACCTTTTGAATTTAAGAAAGCCACAGTCTCACTAAACTTACCACGGCCTTGAGTTCCTCTGGAGTTTCACTCCTATTGTCTGGGGCTTCAGTGGGAGGCCCTGCTTTGGAGACGTTGGCTTGGCTGGGTAGGGCTGTGTGGTTTACCATAGCTGGCATGGCGATGCTAAAATTCATTTGTTGTGTGAACATTGAAAAGTGACAGAGAAGCAAGATGAAGGCCAGCCCATGTCGGACTGAGCAAACACCTGAGAGGAGAAAGCACAGAAATTTGGGGAGGCAGTTACTTTCCTTTGCACCCTTCCTCAGTCCAGAAAAGGAAGAAGATACGTTCTGAGAACAAGGATGTGCAGGAAGCGATGTGCTCTGTACAGACTGGTACACACCTGTTCCCCTGATGAGTGAGTGCATCAGTAACTGCTCCACAACCACTGCCCAATCAGAGACTTGAAGAATGTGTGGAGGTGGCTAGAATGAGTATTCAGAAAGGGATTTCTAGACAGGGCCCTGGGATGCAGTGAGAAGAGTGGAGGGATACGGTAGTGGGATACGGATGGCAATGGTGTAGTGTGGGAACACCACTTTACAAATGGCCTTCCCGCCTCCTGCATGAGCACCTGGGAGGGAAGGTGGCGCCAATTAGGAGCAGGGAACAAAGCATGATTAAGGGCTGGGAGATGATGCTTGAAAGGTGGTGGGCGAGGCAGAGTATAGAGGTCCATCAGCTTCATCTTTCAATTTTTAGTTAGTCTCGCACACAATGTGCCAGTGTTCATGGGAACTCCTGGGTGATCCTGGGGCTGAGTGCAGGCATACAGTTAGACAGGAGCTGAAGGGTTGATCGAACTGCCCTGTCCTCGTGGCATGTGGGTGCCTCCCATTCTGACTTCTGCCAAGGAGCAAATGCAGGTGGAGGGTCAGTGCTGTTCCCCTGTTGCGTATAGACACCCTTGTTAGGAGGTGACTGCCAAATCCCACTGTGCTTTAGATTCTGGGAGCATTTAGTTGAGACTCTGCTGTTCCTCATGCACAAAACTTTACAATGTAATCTGGGTCACCCCCGCATTTGTAGGGCAGAAAATTCTAAATGGGATCACAACATTACAACATTGCCTTCCCTGAGCCAAGCACCAGGATGATGCCCCTTGCATTCAAGTCTGTTTCTCTCCCAAGGCAGAATTTTACAGTAATCTTCACTTAAATCCAAATTTTTACTGTGTATAATTGTTTCTTTAAATTAGACCTTTTTTCAACCATTTTTATCCATTTTTTTCCCCTTTGGATCTGGTAGTGGGAAAAAGAAATCACCAAGCACATACTCCTTCAGTACAACTAATAGATAAAAAGGGTGGTGCTTTTGCCATTTGTAGAATTATGTTATTCTCTGGTAATTTTATGCATTGGCATTTTTAAAAAAATCGTAAATAGGAAGCTTGGGCGCAGGCAAACCTGCCATGTCTGAATTCCCTGAGAACTTTTCTCAATTACTCCACTGCTGTCGTGGGTGGGTTTGGACCTTTATGTAGTAAGCTATCCTTTTCCTATGCTTTTTTGGGTGGATGCATGAGTTTTCTCAAACGCATTTTAATTCTGATGCCACACATTTGGACACCCGACTTAGTTTCTTTTTGTGCTTTTGGGCAGGTTATTGGGCTCTCATGCTTTCATTCATACATCCTTCAAGTGGGGTAAATGACAGAACTTTCTCAAAGCAGTTCAGGCAGTATTAAATATGTTTACAGAACTTCATTGTAATTATTAACTGATATTAAACAATCATTTCATTTTAGACTAACCTATTAATATGTTTTAATGAAAGCATATGATTTATTTTGCTAAAACAGTAACTAAAATTTCACAGCATTAGATATAAAAGCTTAAAATGTAGTTTGTGCATGAGTGTTATTTTGCCGGCTAGCTTTGCACGGAGAGAGAGTTACAACTTTCCTTCTCAACCTTTGGCTGAAGCATTTTAGCTGCACAGCCATCTTACTTTCCTCAGTAACTTTTATTCCAAGAAGTTCCAGGCCTATCGGATTAGTGAGAGTGTGGACTCCGCACATTCAGTTTCTGCTGTTCCTACATTCACTTTTGGCATGTCTGGTGCACGTGGGCCCAGGAATGACCTTCCACAAACTCGTGCCCACACGTGACTCAGGCATCTCGGCTGTGTGGCTTCCTTCTGGCCCCGAGCCCTACCCAGGACACCAGAGCACATTTCATTTTCATGTTGCCTGTGGGGCTACTTTTGCCTAGGAGTTTCCCAGACCTTCTTCGTTTTGATGAGCTTGGCCACTTTGAAGAGGGCCGGTGAGGTGTTGTGTAGAAGGTCCCTGAATTGGCTTTTCTCCATATTTTCCATGGTTAGACGGAGGTCACGAGTCATTTAGAGGATGATGGGAAGGTGAACTGATGTGCTCCTCAGAGCATACAAAGGGTGAGTGTTAGCGCCATGACTCTCCTCTGGTGATAGGGACCTCGATCATCTTCTTGCAGTGCAAGTGGTCAGGTCTCTCTCTCTATGTGAAATGGTTCCTTTTCCCTTTCTTTCTGCAGTGTCCTGGGGAAAGTCACAGGTACAGACCTCACTCAAGCTGAGAGCAAATCCATCTTCTCAAAGTGGGAACCTCCATAATATGGGCACAAGATACATAAGCATTTTCTATTCCTTAAAAATCTTACAAATGTTTTCTAGTGAATTTAATAGGACATGATTAGTCTTTTAAAAGGGGTAGTTTTATATTAAATTTCTCCATTCTTATACAGGATTTTTTTTACAATAATGTTTTTTTCTTATTTTTAAATCTTATATTTTTATAGAAATTGAGTGCTTTATCTACATTCCCCATCTGAATTTGAATTTGAAGGCTTATGTCTCTTTTTACCTCATGATGGCTTATCCTGAAATCTTTTTTTTAAATTAAATTAAATTATATTAAATTTCTTTATGCATACAAGAACTGGGGTATAGGCCAGGGATGTGGGGAGTGAAAAGATTCACCAGAGGAAGAGTGGGGAGCAGAATAGGCAGATGTACTGAAACACACTGCTAAGAGGAGCAGTGGGTGGGTCAGGAGTGGTCTACTGCACCATGTGGGTCACCTCCCTGGTGGGGGATCAAATTCATGCTACAGTGGCTTCAGATAGCTTCATATCTGCATCTTAACCCCTTGCACCACCAGGAACGTCTCTCTCTGTTGATCAATCAGAGTAGTAGATTGTTAGTATTATTGGTGTGACTGCCAAGATCACTATCAAAGAATAAACTCCACTACGTATTTTCATTTCAATATCCTTTGTGATACAAGCTTATAAGCTTATATTTTTTCCACAGTGATGTTGTTGAATTTGTTTTTGCATATACTTTTCCTTGCAATTTTAGACTCAGTACATTGGATGCTTAAGTAACAATTTCTCTAATAATACATTACTGAAAAATCTTGTATGTTGTGACTTAATGAGAGGGAGGAAAAAAATGACTCAGTATAAAGGTAACTGATCTGAATTTTTCCTTCATCTGGAAATAATGACTTGATACCTACTGTGATATCCAACATTCAAAGTTCCTTTACGAAGCAAAATAGTTCTCAGCAAAGTACTTCCTGCTGCTAGAATTCTTGGCATTTGGTGATATCAGGACATGCTGTATATCATGAAAAGGGGAGTCAGTTGACATTGACCCAGATTTAATAACAGTAGGACATGATATTACCTGTCCTGGAGGCTTGTGCTTGAGTCATACTTAACATCTTCAGAAGCCTCTCCCACTCTTTCCCGGGTTTCTACTGTAGTAGACATGAGCCTCTTCTCCCAGGTACCAGCAGCTATCTACTAAAATAAAAGAGTACAAGAGGAAATAGAGAGGAATGTTTTATATATGACAAGACACAAGTTCTTCTAAAGATTGGTATAAATGCTATAAATGTTGGGAAAAGTTTTAGGTTAACTTCAAAAAGCCTTTTGTTGTCATCCAACTCTACCCTCCTGATAATTGTTGGACTTTCCAAAGTTTACCCTTCCAAAAACAGCTACTTGCATTAGTCACTGTCTCTCTAAAATGGGGGAGATAGTTTGGATTGTCCTGCTAAATTATAATATTCTTTCAACTTTTGTTATTCCCATGTCTCTCCAATAGTAGTATCAACTGAATGTTAAAACTTGACAATATTCTTTGAAACTTTTAAAATAGTGTAAAAAATTTATGTCAGAACAGAATTGTTTAATATCTGGGTATTGCTTCACAACCCTTTGTGAGCTTAAGTACCTCCTCACCCTACTGACTCAGGTGAGTACATTAAACAGAAATGGTAACAGCGGACATTTTTGGCTTGTGCCAGATTTTATTGGGAACGTTTAAAGTTATTCACCACTGAGTACTGTCTGTTGGTCTATAATATGTGGCTTTTGTTTTACTGAAGTAAATTGCTTCTAGTGTCAAATTTTTATCATAAATGTTTGTGCAATCTTATTAAATGTCGTCTCCGCATTATAAGATGTATCATTATTTTTTTTTGAAATGATGGATTACAGTAATTGATATAGATATATTAAGCCATCTTTCATCCCTGGGAGGATAAATCCTACTTGATCATGGTATAGTAACCTTATGATTACCGTTGAATTTGATTTGCTGAAATGTTTGCTTTGGTGTTCATCAGAGATGATCTGTGATTTTTGTTCCTTGTGCTGTCTTTGTGTGGTTTCTGAATCAAGGCAATGTCACATCATAAAATGTATGAGAGAGTATTCTCACTTCTTGTGTTTCTGTTTGTCTAGTGTTTTTGTGAGGTGCAGTTTCTTAGCTCCATTATTTCTAATTGTGGCTGCCTCATATTTCCCTTATCCTTCCAATGTTATATCTCCCATAAACATTGTTAAAACTGTTGCCTGAATTTCCTTTCTGACATGCTGTATATTTCTGAGTCAACATTCATTTCAGGGCTTTTCCCTCTGGCATTGATGATGTGTTCTATCTCCTCATTTTCATTTTTTAAGTGGGTTTTTTTTTAAAGATTTATTTATTTATTCATACAGAACTGGGGTACAGGCCAGAGATGCGGAGGGTGAGAGGATTCACCAGAGACAGAGTGGGGAGCAGAACAGGCAGATCGATGAAGTACACTGCTGAGGGGAGCAGCGGGCGGGTCAGGAGAGGTCTGCTGAGCCATGTGGTCACCTTCGGGGCAGGCGGGGATCGAACTCATGTGGAAGTGACTTAAGCTTCTTAGTGCTGCTGTGCTTTAACCGGCTGCGCCACCAGGGAGGGCCTTAAGTGGGTTTTAATTGGGCTGATTTACAACTTTTTACCTACTGAAGTAATCAAGGGGTAATAATATAAAAGAGAACGAGGTCAGTGATCACCAAGAAATCACCTCCAGTTGGCTCAAGAGCTTGAACATCTTGTTGGGCTGTATGTGCCCAAGATGTAGGGAGGGGGAGGGTTCCACAGTGATTCCCTCCTCCAGGCTTGATCCTCAGTCTCAGTTTTGAACAGTATCTTGTCCATGTTCACACTAGGCTATTTTTCCTCACTAGATGGACTGCCAGCCACAGGTACCCATTGCTATGATGTTTAGGCCTGGTGTTCTTTACCTTCCCAAGCACGAGACATATTATCTGGGGGCCACTCCCAGTTTTGGTAGGTTCTCTAGCTCTAGCTTGTTCAAGTATTTTTCTATGGTGCTGGTTTTGGATAGTACAGCCTAAGTTAGGGAGGCAGCCTGGAATGTTTCTGCCTGGGCTTCTACTAGAAGGACTGTAAGGACAGTGTGCCTTGCCTCAAGCCAGATGTCTTTTTTCTGTACCCAAATGTCTGCAGCATTCAGGCTGTGCAGTCCTAAGGCTTTGATGCCTTCTCATGCGCCCCTTACCTAGTGTGATGCCTGTGTTAGGAAATCTCAGTTGATGTCTACTGTGGCTATATATGTATGTGGCAATATATCTATAGTCATCCTCCCTCTTAAGGCTTATATTACCCCATTATCACTTGAAGAAAAGTTCATTTAGCGTTTTCTTCTACTTATTCCCTCTGGATGGGATGCTCCTGTTATGTGCTGTGGTTATCAGTTTTTGCCTCAAGGGTTTCATTTTAGAGCAGCTTTGTTGTGAGTAGCTGGGAGAGGGAAGCCCAGCCTCTTCATTCTGCCTCCAACTTGCCAGACTCTAATTTAAAATATTTAATGAAGTAACATTGTTTTATAATATATATGCATTTATGACATACATCACTAAAATTAACATTTGTGTATACTCTATTATGTCTGCCCAAAATGTCTACTTGTAAACATCTTTCTTAACAAATAGCCCCAAAGACTGAGATACCTCACCATGAGTGTAAAAAATGGTGTCATGAGTCACTCTATATTAAGTTTGGGACTGAGTTGGGGAGGGAACATCACTTTTGGTGATCAGGGGCTTGAGTTCTAGGCCCCAACACTATGATGTTGAAGCCAGTGCCTATGGCAGGGAGATAATAATGGAGATAGCAATTAGAATAAGAAGTCTTAGGGGGAGGGGTCAAACTGAAATAAGGAAGCCCTGCCCCTTCAACAGAGAGATAGTGTAAATACATTGCTCTGAGCTCTAGTTTGAAATTAAGAATGTCCCTTGAAAAAGAAAAGGAAACAACTCATAACTATGTTACATGGATTTTTGGTCAGAAGTCATATTGGCTGAGCACTCTTATGAAAAGCTGTACTAAGAACTGGGTCCAAGTTGAGTTGCACAACATATCACACAGAATTATTACACATGAAGCCCCACTTCAATGGTTTCGAGATGGGAAGTTATTATTTGCCCAAAATGAGTTCTCAAACTCAACACAGACCAAGATAAAACTGTTGGTAATTTCCAAAAGTAAAATAAATTTACAAACCCATTATGTAGGCATATGGTTCAAATGCTTAAAAAAGAATCCACACATGGAATTTCAAGTATAAGAATATACTAAGAGAATAGGCAGATGTAAGAGGAACTCTGTGAAAAACACAAGAAAAATTTAGGCATTGAATTGGAAAACTAAGTGTTTTGACAGTTAATGAATACATCCATGAAATATAAGCTGAGCTACAGAAATTTTGCTGAATAAAAAAAACAGTAATGAGAATTAAAAGTAAAGTTAAGAGACTTGGATTATTTTAGTGAAAAGATCTAACATGTTGAATAAGACTTCTGAGAAGAATAAGATAAAGAAAATAGAGGAAAGCTGATACTTTAAGTTGTTGAGTGTGACCAGCTAGGGGCAGTAACACCTATCAGTAGCTACCTGTGTGACCAGATAAGGGTGATAACGAACTGGGCCTTGCATCCGGGGCCACAGCAATGAGTCACCCCTTTAGAATCTGAACCTAGAATCTATATAAGAGACCCTTTTCCCTTATAGCACTGGCAGTAGCTGTGGACCCCACCCTAGGGAGCTCCGTCTCAGCTGCTGTCCAGGAGCAATAAACTCTACTTGCTCAGCCTTTCTGCTTCCTGTCTTTCTTCCTTGCGGCCAGTCACAGAAATTGGGACAAAACAAAAGTAAATATGACTTTTCCAGAACAGATGAAAAATAAACTCTCTCAGATTCAGGAATCACAGTGGTTCTCAAGCCAGAAAATTTCATTAAATCAGAAAAAGACATAATGGGAAAATATTGCAGAATAGAAATACACAAAACTTAATTTTCATTAAAAGGTCATTAATAGAAGTAGGGAAATTGATTAAGGCATAATATCAGAGAAGAAGACGTTGCTTTGTGGGTTGTGATTATATCTTTAATTGAGGTAACTGTTCCTCATTTGCATGCTCTTTCAGAGTACGTCACTGCATCACCCCGTCACCAAGGCTCCCCTATAGTCCTCCTCTACAGTTCTAGGGGAACCCTCCATGTTTCACGCTCTACCTCCACAAGCACCAGCTACAGTCACCTTTGGCCAGTTCCCAAAATCAGTTTACAAAAATCGCTTGTGTCTTTGTATAGAAACAAGGTAGAAAAGAAAGACATAAGAAACAATCCCATCTATAGTCACATAAAAACAAATTTCTGGTATTAAACTGAAAAAGGAGTTGAAAAACTTGTACAATGAAAACTAAAAGGCACCATTTAAATAAATGAGAAGACACAAAGAATGGAGAGAGATTCCCTGTTCATGGGAGGTAGTCATTTGTAGAATGGGCATCCTCACAAAGCAATACCCAGATTCCCTGCAATCCCTTTCAAAGGTTTCAAAGGCTTTATTCAAAGAAATACACCAAACAATACTGAAACTCACCTGGGAACTCAAAAGACTGGATCACCTAAGTAATCTGGACCAAAAAAATGAATAGTGGTACCTGGTAGTCCCTGTGCAAGATTTGGTAGGGACCTTGTAAAATGCTCATGGTGAAAGAGCCCCAGGTGTTAACTTGTTTGAAGACTGATTCACAGTAATTACAGTGAGATGGATACAGGAGAGGGCAAGGAGGAGACAACTGAGACATGTAACTCATGTGTGACTGAGCAAATGAGTCAGTGGCATTGTGTTCAATGGTGAAGGGAGTGTGAGTGGGAGAACAGCTTTCCAGGAGCTAAAGAAGAGATCACCTGGGGTTGAATTACCTGCAGTCTCACCAGAGGGGACATTGCCAAGTAGATATTGTGTCTACCCATTTATGGCTTGGTAGAACTGTAACTTGAAAGGCATCACCCTTATCCCTAGATTTAGACATGAAGGGAATGAGGAGGAACTGGCAAAGCCATTAAACCTTTCTCAGATCCGTTTACTCAGAGTCCCTGGCCGAGACTGACTCTGAGTCTGTTTCATTTGGACTCACATGTCTGTGGTTCTTCTGCTATGCACAAGCTCACTGCCGAATGGGAATATCTGTGAGGTGTCAGGCAGAGCACTCCAGGGCTGTTTCTCTCTACTTAGTCTCTGCCCTGAGTATTTCCTCCAGAGGAATAGTTAACTCTTAATCTAGTTCAAAAAGAGTGCTTTGCACCCCAAATCTTCACAGTTTTATCACTTTCCAAATATATGGGATTTCACTGTGCTTTACTTCCTCCCAAACCAAACTTCACTGTAAGAATCTAGTCTGTTTTAATGTTTTTCTTAAAATGCTGGTGATTATTTTTTTCTGCCAATATTGAACATTTTGATTCATTTTTCAGCATAGATGTGATTAGTGCTTTTTTTTTGAACCACAATCAAAAAACATGGGACTTACAGATATTGTGCAGCAGGAAATTTAACCCATTTCCAACATACCTACAATACTGTTTCACCTTCAGACTTAAGATAATTTATATTCACTTTCTGCAGCTATCAGATGATTTTTATCCCTAGTTTTCTGGGATTGTTTATTTTAGAAAATGTGACTTTTTTCTTGCTTTTCAGAGTTATCTCAGGATAAAGAAATCCTCTTGCCAACCCAACAGTCTCTACCCCAAGACAGTAAAAATGACACCTTTTTCTTTTTCTCTAGGAAGGGGGCCCGTCAATCATCTCCAAAGCATAACATTAAGGGCAATAAATTGAAGACCTACCTTAAGGTGGATTACAAGTTCTTCATTTGCTTCACAGAATCTCTGGAATCATCCTCTAATCTTTACAAAGTTCGTTCACTCCCAAAAGGTAAATGATTATCTACAAGCTTTAGCTATTACATTACCAGATGTGAGAAGTTTATCTGATTCGTGGTTTAATTTTAACTTTTGTTTAATTGAAAAAATACCATGCACATAAAATCTTCATTCTACAAACCTAGAGAGTTCACTTACATTAAGATCATTTTCATTCAGCATCACTGTAATTTCTGATATTCTCTAGTTCTTCAATTCCTCATTCTCACCTCCTGGTTTCTCTTATTCTATTCCTTTTTTGATGTAGTATATTTTGTCCTTTTCAGAACTTTTTCCATCATCCTCCTGTTCATAGAGTGATATTCTCCACAAAGTGGTGTCTTAATATTTTTAGTTGACTGAGATGATCTTTGTGAATTTAATTACAGGTATTTTTAGGAGGTTCTTGAATTTTCCACAAAAAGTGGCATCCAGTGTTTCCTCTTTCTTCAGGAGTAATGGTCTTACAAGACTAATACACAGTGGTTCTCTGTTGTTTGCTCCAGTTTGCTCCTGAACTGCTTGGCTTAGGATATAGTAGCGATTTTTTTTTTTTAACTGAACAGAACTATAGCTAAGCTACTATGTTGGAAATTTTTATCTATTGGTTTCTCAAGTCGATAATAAAATCACCTGAAATTAAGAAAAAATATTTGTTTCCTCTGTTTTGATATTTTGAACTGCATCACCATCCCCACATCCCATCGTGGCCATGTCTTTAATCACGGCTCATAACAGAATTTCCAGAACAAACTTGAATATGGGTTAATACTTCCTGTTATCCTCCTGATATTACTCATTTTCCCATTAAGTACTGAAGTTGGTTCTTATTTTAAATAGATGTATTTGTTATCTTAACAAACTTTCTGTTCTTCTGAGTGTGAAAAATCAAAACACAAATATAGATAGAATTTTGAAATGCATTTGTAGCTTCTATTGAGATAATTGCATCTTTTACTCCTTTATGAGTCATGGAAATATTTAATTTTTAATACTGAAAACAGATTTCATTCCTGAAATAAAAAACAAAGAAGAAATATTACAAGGAGCATTATGCTTAGTTTTAAATTTCTTAGCATCAGGTTAAAGCAGGAAATGCCACTGTGTGAGCTGCACAGTTTTGTCTGATAAAAATATCTCACAGACATGGCTTCCCTGTGTGACTAATAGTGTTGTGCTTGGAACACAAACAGGAGTTGGAGCTTGTCCACCATCTTTCAGATACATGGCTCTGGATTTCATTGTCCTGCTGGGTATCATATCACATGTTTACCAAACACCTGTTAATATTAAAATCAACATCCATGAGTTGAATGAACATGATTTAAAGAGCGTTATGAAAATTCCATTATAGTTTTTCTCCTACTCTGGTTAATTTCTAAATACCTCAAATACAGAATAATTGCACAACAGGTACAAAGAACTTTTGCTTAACCATGAGGGTGAGCTTCTGGCATGATGCTCTAAAAGCTGCTCCTCTGGAAAACACTTTTGTAATGACAAGGTCATTCTACATGACTACAAAGCAACTATCAGTACCAGGTAATTAACATAGGTACCTTACTCCACTTATCCCCAGGGAACTCTGGGGGCCTTAATCCACATGAGCTGTGGAGCAGCTCACCTTGACCTTGTTCCAGCCTCTCCCTGAGGACACTGAACACAACTGCTCAGAGGATGAAAGAGGATGGGAAGAGCCTACACATGCCTTTGAATCAATTCATGGAAGAAAAGATGAAATTATGATTTCCTCCCTACCTCCACTGCAAAGCACTTTCTGGTAACAAAAATTCATGAGTTTGATTTAAGTAACAAATATACATTCCCAGTTAGAACATTGAAAATACTCATTCTGATATGTAATTCAGTGCAGCATTCGAACATGAGAGCCCGCCCGATCTCTCTGAAGAAGATAAATTACACACAGACTATTTTCTGCAACAAAAAGCATGTTTCTGGCTCTTATTATTTTAATGCAATTGACATGACATAGGCTTATAATATTATATAGCATTCAGGGGTACATCTATGTAAATCATCAACAGTATAGACTGCATATCCCCATTAAAAGTCTAATTCCATCTTTTACCATATGTCCACTTAATTTCTGGTTACTACGTTAGGTGGTCTAGAAAAGATTTTGTTTCATTTAATGCTTTTTTTTTGTATTTTTGGTTTCTAAATGTACACATTTCGCATATGAGTGAAATCTTACAATGTTTCCTTTTCTTACTATTTCACTATGCCTATACTCTTGGTTCACCCATGCCTGCTGTTACATAAGGCATGGAAATTCAGACACACCTACGATTTCAGGCACACAGAATTGAATAACTAGCCTTCTCCATCCCTCCCCTATAAAGAACCAGACAGGACTCCCGTGTTACACAGCCAGATTCCCTGGCCAGATACTGGCAGCAAGTCAGTTCAGTGGGTGCTAGCCCCTCACGCAGGCCCCAAAGGGGAAGGTCCATGAGGGCAGGTAATGCACGACTAGCCACAGGATATGAGGCGTCCCTAGGCTTGCTGAGACGTGGGGGAATGTTGACCGGATGCCCAGTCTTGGACTTCGGCTCCTCCCAGGATGAGGTAGATGACCAGGCCTGCTATGTCAACAGCAGCTGCAATGAAGAAGACATTTCTCCAACCAAACTCTGGGTCCTGGGGGTGAGGAAGTACAGGTTAGTAGGGCCTAGTCTTTCCCTTTTGGTTGAGAAAGGCTTGGTGTCCTGTCCTGTTCCCACTTCCAGCTCGCTCCACCCCATGGACCCTGCTCCTCCAGGATTTTGCAGGAGTGTTTCCGTGCACTGGCCTTCCCCTCTGCTGGAATATTCCTCTCCAAATAGCTATTCCATGGACTCCCTGCTTGTTCTCTTGCTTAAATGCTCCTTTTCACTGTCATTTCAATGAAATTCACCCCTGCTCTGGGCTCGCTCCACTCCCGTGTTCCTCCATTCTGAGCACTCTCTTTAGCATTCAATGCACTCTGTAGTTCACTCACTCCTTCACTTTCGACTGGCTACTTCTCTAAAACATGAGCTTCCCAAGGGTAGGTAGGGTGTTTGCTGATTTTACTCACTTAAACCATAGACAGCACATGCTAATGTTCAACAAATAGTTTTTGAATAGATGAATGAGTTAATATATGAATGAATAAGTAAAAAACAGGGGAACAATGTCAGTTTGAAAATTTCCATTTCTACTTGTGTCCATCAGTGACAAGAAGGGGATTTTGGCTTTACAAAAGGCTGCTCTCAATAATAGAACATTTAAATTCTGAGCAAAGTCTTCTTTTTCAGTTCAGATAGTATACCCATAACCCCCAGGAAAAAGCAAAGGCAAGGACTTGATTCCTCAGAAAAACGAGGAATATATTTCTCTCTATTCTTCACCATATCCATGACTTATTGGTAAAAAAATTCAGGAAAATACAGAAAAATTGTCACCTGAATACCATACATATCTGCCTTCACATAAAGGCTATTATCACTAAGATTCTAAGGAAAAACGCTGTCACTGCATATTCTGAAAACCTTAAAACACCTCCTCATATGGGAGACTGCAGAAATGCAGAACACCATGCTAATAATGGTGAATGCAGTGTCTACATAACCATTGATGGAGATGATGGTGTGAGTGCAGGTTGTGTCGTTTTTTATCCTTCACTCAGTAGTTCACTGATTTTGTTAATATCAGGTTTTGTTGGATAATTCTTTCACAGATAGGGCTAGCCTTTGTCGATCCTGGAAATTTTAAGGTTTCAAATAAAAGTGCTATGTCCTTGGAAAGCAGAAATTCAGGCGAATTGCAATGGATTTGTGGCACTTTACCAGTATAAGCTAAAGTGAACAGTTCATATTCTTTGGGTAGATTCCTAGGAGTGGAATTGCTGGGTGTTATGGCTGTACTATTTCTACTCCATCAAAACCTCCACACTGATTTTCCTGTATTTTCAATTCATGAAGAATGTTGCAAACCAATGTCACCTTAATAAAATGAAGAGGCTACAGTTTACATTCCCACCAGCAGTGTAAGAGGGCTCCTTTTTCTCCACACTTCAGTCAGCACTTACGCAGTGCTTCTGGGTTTTTTTTTTTGTTGTTGTTGTTAGTTTTTGTTTCTTTTTGTGTATGTGTTTTGTTTGGTTTTAATGGTCTATTCTCATAGGTGTGAGGTGGTATCTCTTCGTGGTTTTGATTTGCATTTCCCTGAACACTTTTTCATATGCCTTTTGCCACTTGTGTGTCTCATTAAAGAAATGTCCATGTAGCTGTTGTGTCCATTTTTTAACTGGGTTGTTTTGCTGATGTTGTTGAATTGTGTGTTCTTTGTGGATCTTGGATACCAGCCCCTCGTCACATGTAATGTATGCAAATATTTTCTCCCATTTAGTCAAATGTCTCTTTGTTTTGGTTGTTACTCTTCTGCTGTACAGAAATTTTGCTTATTTCAGCCTGATGTACAATAGCCAAGATATTAAAATACCTAAATGACCCCCCAAGACAGATAAAAGGGCCAAGAAGATGTGGTATGCACACACAATGATACAACTCCATGATTAAAAAGATATGCGAATGCATATCTTCATTTGTGGCATCAGGGAAGGTACTGGAAAAGATAACGCAGAACAGCATAAGCCAGAAGGAGAAAGCTAAGTATTGGCGGGTTTCACTTGTATGTGGAATATAGAAAAAACAAGTGAAGACAAAGGCCACCTTAAAACAAACACCTGACTGTAGATGTGTGGCAACAGCAGGGGAGAGGAGGGATGGGAAGGGAACGGATGGACAAGTGTGGACGGCATGGTGGACTTCATGCTTTGGTGTGAACTTTGGTGGTGGGAAAGCTGCCATACCACACCTGCGGGGGAAATCCCATACTATCAGACGTTTAAAAGCATATAAGAAATGGTCGGTAGGTGGATGGACGGACGGACGGACAGTCGGACGCACAGATGGGCGGATAGATGCAGAGTCACCAAAATTATGAACTTGCTATTTTAAACCGAATATCAGACAACCCGCCACCTAGTGGCCAGAGGTGTCAAGGCCAGAGATTTCTAAACAAGAGACAGAACTTTCTGGTTAAAAAAGTCACATCAGGGCTCTCCCTGGTGGCGCAGCGGGTTAAAGCACAGGGAAGCTTAAGCCACTTCCGCATGAGTTCGATCCCCGCCTGCCCTGGGGTGACCACATGGCGCGGCAGACCTCTCCTGACCCGCCCGCTGCTCCCTCAGCAGTGTACTCAGTCAGCCTGTTCTGCTCCCTGCTCTGTCTCTGGTGAATCCTCTCACCCTCCGCATCTCTGGCATGTACCCCAGCTCTGTATGAATAAATAAATAAATCTTTTAAAAAAAGTCACATCAGGGTGCCCTCCCTGGTGGCACATTGGGTTGCAGCAAGCTAGCCGCAGCCACCTCAGTGCCAGTTCAATCCATGGCCAAGTAGCTGACCCACATGGTGCAGCAGACATCGCCATGTCTCACCCGTTGCTCCCCTCAGCAGTGTACTTCGACAATCTGCCTGTTCTGCCCCCTACTCTGTCTCTGGGGAGTCCTCACACCATCCCTGTACCTCTGCCCAGTACCCCAAGTTCTGTATGCAGAAATAAATCTTTTTAAAAAGTCACATCAGGGAAGATCTCTAAACAGAAACAACACTGTCAACCAATATTGTGTCCATAAAAAAATCCAGAACTATAAACAAAAAATCAGAATTACATTGTATGATGGTAGCGGGTGTTTGAGTGGAGCATGTGGCATGATCGCACATCTGAAGAGAGATCCTGTATCTTTAATTCATAAACAATACTGCAAAGCAGTGTCACCCCAATAAAATAAACAAAAACAGAAAGGCCAGATTTATGCTAGTCTTGAAAAAAAAGGACACCTCAATAAATAATTGCCAGAATTACACTGAGAAGTGGAGGAAGTTTCTGACTCAGCTTTATGTCTGAACTTGATAAAGCTTAGGGCTGATCTAAAGAACTAAAGGGAATCTTTTCTCTTCTACAGTCATTTTCATTGGGGGAAGCCCAAAGGAAAATTCAAGGGATTCCATCAGGGCTTTGATCTATTGTCTTGCACACTATTTCTCAGCTTCCTTTCCTCACAGAAAGGAAACAGTACAACTGGTGGTGGTAACGTTCTACTCTTTAAGAATTTAGCTTCAAATGAAGAAGGGTACACATTTTCTTAGTAGGTAGCTCTTCTGTTTCTTTAAGAGGAAGAGACTTATCAAAGGAATGTCTTTTTTTTTTTTTTAAAGATTTACTTATTTATGCATACAGAACTGGGCTACAAGCCAGAGGTGCAAGGCAGTGAGAGCATTCACCAGAAACAGAATGGGGAGCAGAACAGGCAGACTGACAAAGTACACTGCTGAGGGGAGCAGCAGGTGGGTCAGGAGAGGTCTATCACACCGTGTGGGTCACCTCTGGGGCTGGGGATTGAACTTACACTGAAGCATCTGTGGCCAGCTTGCAGTGCTGCGTTCTAACCCCTTGAACAACCAGGGAGGGCCCCTCTTATCTTCTAATCACAAAGGGGAGATGCAATTAGAATTAAAGCATGACCCACTTTCTATATAGCATATGAAGATCATAATAGATAAAGAGACAACCTACACGAATCTGCAAAGGTCAGAGGACCTACGGGCCACATCTTGCATAGATACAGGTAAAATGCACCGTGCAGAGCTTGTCAAGATCACCACAGTCACCAAGAAACCCCTGTTGAACTTAAACACTTACCATTGGGGCATGAAATCAACAAAATTATCAGCCTAAAATTCAGCCACCCATAGAAACTGCCCTGGTCATAGCTTGCACAGCCCATGCAACACGCTCATCTGACCTATTCAAAAGCCCAACAGGAGAGGACCGTGGTTTGAACAAGGTCTGAGAGCTGTAAGTGTCCTAGTTATTCTCAAGCACCCGGTAGTAACCAATCTCCACATGGTTTTCTTTAATTCCAGTAAAAATCTCTCAGTGTTCAGTCATAGATTAGAGCAGCATATTTTTGAGCCTTCCAATGTGCCCTGATAATCAATATCTTTAGGCTATTCTTTGTAATGGACATCATACTATCAACTCACATGGACAGTAACGCCACAAGTGTCTCTAGATCCAACTTACTTTTCACAAATAATTAATATAGTCTAGATGATTTTAGATTCCCACTAGCACTACGCTGCCGCAACATGTGAATGATTTGTGTGTGTGTGTTTTTTTTATTCATACAGAACTGGGGTACAGGCCAGAGATGTGGAGGGTGAGAGGATTCACCAGAGACAGAGCGGGGAGCAGAACAGGCAGATCGACGAAGTACACTGCTGAGGGGAGCAGCGGGCAGGTCAGGAGAAGTCTGCCCCGCCATGTGGTCATCTCCGGGGCAGGCGAGAATCGAACTCATGTGGAAGTGGCTTAAGCTTTTTAGTGCAGTGCTTTAACCCGCTGCGCCACCAGGGAGGGCCCGAATGATTTGTGTTTTTGTTCTAAAATTCTTGAGCCTTCTCAAAAGGTCACTCTATATTTCTTCCTAGCCTCAGCGAAGAAATGAAAGTCTCCAAAGATGAACTGCAACTGTTTAAAAGAAATTTCTTTTGTCACCCCAAGACACACCAAGAATTTTACGAGAAAACTTGCTGAGGAGCATGAGGGCTGCGTCTTCTAAAAATTCAAGTAGTATTGATAAAAGCCTGTAAGATTGAGCATTCTCCTTCACCCCACACTCAAGTCAATGACAATTTCCCTTCAGGACCTGAGTGTGGGGTGAGTGGGGAAACATGAGGGGCACTTGGGACTTTCGAGTTCATACTCAGCCAAATTGAGGAGGGAATGAAAAGTCCCTTAGTCTGACTTCTACTTGAGGACAATACAGATTAGGTTTCTGAATATTTTCGTGAGAACATTTTCCTCACCTGATTGATGAAATATCCACAAACGGTGGGAGAGATGGCCCCAGCTAGGAAAGAAAATAATTGCAATAGTCCCTTGAGGAAGGCACTGTATCTGAGAGAGAGAGAAAGGGCACAGCAGTTAAAGTCTCAGTTCTATCAAGCTATCACCGGTCACTGTGCTCCCAGCCAGTGAGCTGACCCAAATGGTACAGCTGACCCCTCCTATCTCACTCACTCTTCCCCTCAGAAGTGTACTTCAGTAGATCTGCCTGTTCTTCTCCTCACTCTGGTGAATCCTCTTAATCAACCCCCTTCATTTCTGGCCTACACCCCAGTTGTTATATGCATAAATAAATAGAATAAATCTTTCAAAAAAGCATTGACCAGCTTTGGGTCTTCAGAGAATTTAGTTGGACACAGAACAGGTGTTCATATTTCCTGTGACCTGTTGCAGGTCACTCATATCTGATCGTGTATTACAGCAGGTTCAGGGTGCTGGACCTGACCTGAGTTTCTAGGAGGACAAAGCAAGAGTCCCTACCGAGGAACAATATCTACGATGCTGATAAGGACTCCTACTTCACAGAGACTGCCGAAGACACAGCTCAGCACCAATAAGGCAATGGTGGTGCTCAGGCTGGATGTGACCCAGGGCAGGCACAAGAGGAGTCCATTTGGGATAAGAACCCCTGGGAGGAGACAAACACAATGAACAGGCAGCTCCCTGCACTTCCCACACCCACCCTCTGTGCTTTGGTTCTTACCTATGGCAGTAAAGAGTTTCCTGATTGTGATGAGTCTAAGGATTTTTCTGGAGAGGAGAAAACCAGCCAGCTGACCTCCAAGGATAAGGGAAGGAAAGGAAAAAACAAATGGCAGGGCTGACAGGATCCCACTCTGGGGGAAGAGATAATGAGGGGCATGTCATCACCCCCACAGTGCCACAGTAACACAGACTGAGCTGTGGGGATTATCTATAGCTATGATTATTCTTTATAGGTGATTTACTTTAATATAGAGTCCATGTTATTGGTATGAGCTAATATAATTTTAATGCTCGAAAAGAAAACTAAACTGAATAAAGCATACATTTATTACTATGCATATGGTTCTTTTAACAATAATATAGAACTAATGCTGTCTTCATAGCTTGTGATCACCTGAAAATACATATTACAGAAAACAAAATCTGCTAGGACAAAAAGAGAAAAAGAGGCAAGAATAGGAACAAATCATAGAAAAGGTAAACAAAGCTTTGGGTTCTTTCCAGGAATTTGTTTGGTATAGAGATAAACACTTTTAAAAAAAAAAAAACCAACTTCAGAATAATAATAAATCTAGTGAAATACCATATTGTAGGTATCAAATTGGCAAAATTCCAAAGTCTATAGCATAATCCTTACAATGGTGGGGAATCAGATTCTTGAAAATATTGTGAGTGCATTATAGAAAGCAATTGGACAGTGAGCGTAAGTATGTATAAGTATATATAAAACCTTTCCTTGAACCAAATATACAAAAATTTACAGAAATTGCCACACAAATACATGACAAGGGAACAAGGTTTGCTCTCAATCATGAGGTTCAATTGCTCAATCAAGGGGTTCAACTCAGATGTCATCCATCAGGACCTCCTGTTTTGATATGTGAAGCCTGGCACAGACTATAAAAATCAGCAGCATATGCTTTATTTACAATTGGAAAATCATGGAAGCAGCCCAAATGCCCAAAAGTAGATGACTGAATAAAAAAGATGTGGTACATATATACAATGGAATATTACTCAGCAACCAAAAAAGAGAAACACATGTCTTTTGCAGCAACTTGGATGGAGCTGGAAAAGATCATGCTTAGTGAGATAAGCCAGAAAGAGAAAGAAAAAAACCAGATGGTTTCTCTCATAGCAGGAGTATAATGGGCAGGGTGAGAAAATAACAAGAATAATGAACAACCATATACCAGAGACATTTTGCGGGGGTGGAGTGGGGAATGGGATCAAAAACGCGGGGGTGAGGAGGGAAATGCACGGGATTATGGTGATGGCACACGGGTGACTTGGTGATGGGAAACCCACGGGGATTACAATTGAGATGGAAAAAAAAATGTACAAAATGATGTAAAAATAAACTTTTGTAAAATAAAAAAAAAATCAGCATAGGCAATATACAAATATTTAACTTATTATAATTTGAAAAATATTTCTCATTTGTGTAAGCTTGACTTCTTAGAAACAATGGAATATATTATGAGAAATCTGTAAAATCTTATCTGAGGAGTGAGCTGGGAAAACTGAGACATTTGAAGACCGGAATGAAAGCATGGTTTTTCAATCTTTTTAAAAATTTTTAAATATTTTTAATGTATAAATTGTTGAGCCCTGGTTTATCAATACAGCCTTTAAATTAAAATGTACTAAAGGGAAAGGAGAACATCAGTTGTGAATAGTTCACTCTCACCTGGTCCAAGCTGTTCCTTTTATGCCTGAGTAAAGGGAGACCATGAAGGTCACGTGACTTAGTGGGAAATCACCCTGAGAGCTCTGAGGCCAGGCCCTTGACCCCCCCACCACTCCCCATCCTGCCCTGCTCAGCCTTGGCATCTGGGGGTGAAAGCCATGTGGCCTCACTCCAGACACAAACTATTCCCAGCTGCAGCCTCAGGACGCCTCGCTCAGCTCAGATGTCCTGGTTCTCTCGTCATCTTGTGGCCCGTGTCCTGGTTTTCTGCTGCTCGGGTCTTCCTCCACCTTTAGGGAGACCCCCACTGCCTCTGTGTCCCAGGACTTCTGATCTCAGCACCCAGGCTCCTTGCATGCACGATCCACAGGCTCTGATCTGACCTGACTTCTGCTAAGAGGCAGCTCTCTGTTACCCTATTCCCGTGTTTCATCAGGGAGCCCAGTCACCCTGGGGACACAGCTTTAGAGACCAAAGGGGGAGTAGAGCAGTAATCCAATGATCATGTGACTTCCCCTTTCAGTGGGATATGCCCTCCTCCCCAGTCAGCAGGGAATGAAAAGCTCTGTTAGTCATTCAGAGCATCTGCTCATTTTCTGTAAAATCTGAGAGCTATACACAAATGCGCGCCTTTCTTGTCATGTGTTACACTGAATAAAATATTCTTATTTTTAAGCATTATCTACCAGTCTTTCATATAAGTTCTATCTGGACCTTTATGCCCCATCAATAATGCTGAGTGACCAGTGGAATCAGACTGGTAGAGCACAGCATAAAGAATTCTTAGACTATGTTTAATAATAGCAACTCCGGAGGGGCTGGCAGGCAGAGGGGGCTAGTGGTGGCATGTCATGGTTACTGGCACAGCAGCTTTGGTGCGAGTGGGTGGGCATGGGTGGGCAAGTGGTGGGAGCGGGTAGACAAGCACACTGTTGCTGCATATTTATAGTTATATAAGCAAATGGCCAATCAATCAAATCTGAAATCTTACTTTCAGCATATATTGTTTATGTTCTTTGGTCATAGCACTTCTGAAAGCAAAATTTACTGTTTAATGCTTTTTTTTTTTCTTGAGCTGCCAGCAATATCATGCGGACAAAGGTTGACTGGACTGAGCACAATTAATATGCATTCAGTGAATATGAGGATGACCTGGACCAATATCCCTCAGCCCCTGTAAGCAGTAGGTCACGTTCTCAATGAATCAGTACTCAAGTGAACCAGGTTGAACTTCAAGTAGGAACTTAAGGTCAAGAATCTAATACCCTGACACAGTGACCTTCAGGGAAAGAGAGAGTTCTGTAAAGAAGCATTAAACAAAGAACAGAAAGGATTTTCTCTATACTTACATCTCAGAGGTTAGCTTGAAGTACAGAGTTCATGTACGTTGGTGCATATGACATGATGATATAATAACGCCAGTAAATACAGAAAGAAGAGACTAAAATGACCCACAGTGGCAGGGATTTGACCATAGCCTTAATGGGGACAGAAGCCTGGGGAGGGAGCCTGGAACAAAGCACATAACAGTGTCCACTCTCATAATTCAAAAGCTTTGCTCTACCTCACCTCTCACCTCCAACACACTTAGACAAACAATGTACCTGTTGAGCCAGCGAATCCCTGATGTATTCCTTCTCCTCAGTGCTGATAAATGGGTGATTCACAGGGTCCTCATAGACAAGAAGCAACCAGAGAAAAGAACAGGCACAGCCTGTTCCACCTGGGAGAAGAGGGTGCAGTTAGCACTGGATGGACTTCTTTCAACTTGCTCTACTCTGGGTTGAAAGCCCTGGTTGACAGAGCCCTAAGCCTGTATATTAATTGTCCCTGTGTCTATACCCTTGTCCAACTCTCCCAAAGGGGGATGGTACATCTCCACCACCTGCATTTGGCCTTAGCCATGTAATGATATTTTGCCAATGGCATGGGGATATTTCAGAGCATATCCTAAAAAGCACTGTTTTCCCACTTCTCTTTTGGGTCGCAGGCATTGGCAATGAAGAATGTGCCCCAGCTTGCCACTGTCCAAGACAGAGATGAGCCACAGATCATACAGCTGCTTGCTCTCCCACAGACAAGAAAAAAAATGACCGATGTTTTAAACCTCCGAGTCTTGTTTTTTTGGAGGTTCTGAATGCACCATTGTAAGGCTATAGCTCATTATTAAAGGTTATTAGTGTGTATGCACCATAAGTGACAAGCCTCACTTTTGAAGTACCAGATAGGATTTATCCTGCTGATGACAATATGACATGTTTCAATTATCTTTCTGTATCTGTCTCTAGCACACAAAACTCAGTAGCAGTGTAGGTGAGCAGTTGATTACCCTGACAATATCTAGCATTGAAATGAATTAACCCTCAAAGAGATTTACTCTTTTATAAAAAATAAGTTATTTATTTTTACATCATTGTTCATTTTTGTACATTTGTTTTCTCTTCTCAGGTATAGTCCCCGTAGAATTTTTACCACTCATTCATCTACGCATCAGCACCATAGTCTTGTGCTCTTCCACCCATTTTTTGATGTCTTTCGCCACCCCTCCCCTGCAGAATGTCTCTGACTGTCATTTTTTTGTTGTTGTTGTGCTGTATTTTTATTATTATTTTTCCCTTGATCCCTTATTTGTTTCCCCTATATTACTTCTATAAGTGAAACCATTCAATATTTTTCTTTTTCCTTCTGGTATATTTCACTGAGCATAATCCCTTCTCTCTCCATCCATGCTGCTGTGAATGGCATGAGTTTATCTATTTTCGATTGCTGAATAGTATTCAGTTGTGTATATACACTACATCTTCTTTCTCTGTCCATCTATTTTGGGGTATTTGGGTTGATTCTAAATCTTGCCTATTATAATAGCGCTGCAATAAACACAGGGTGCATGTATCCTTTTGAGTTGGTGTTTTTATGGTATCTGGTCGATCCCAGGAGTGAAGTGCTGGGTCATATGGTAGTTCCACTTTTAGTAGTCTGAGGAACCTCCACACAGCTATCCATTGTGGTTGGACCAGTGTGCATTCTGACCAGCAGTGTGGGAGAGCTTCTTTTTAACACCCTCGCCAACATTTGTTGTTGCTAGTCTTTTTAATATGTGCCATTTTCACTGGTATAAGGTGGTATCTCACTGTGATTCTGATTTCCATTTCCCTGATAATGAGGGGCATTGAACATGTTTTAATATGCCTGTTGACCATTTGCATTTCCACTTTGGAAGAAGTATCTTTAGTCTTCTACCCATTTTATGACTGGATTGATCACTATGATTTTGTTGACTGTTAGTTTTTGGCATATCTTTGTGATCAGTCCTTATCAGTTTTATAGAGTGCAAAAAATTTTTCCCCCAATCTGTAGAGTGACTCTGTGTTATGGTAGTGTCTCTTTTGATGTACAGAAGTTTTTTAGCTTGATGTAATCCCAGCTGTTTATCTTTTCCTTCACTTTCTTTGCTTTGGTTGATGATTTTTCAAAGATGTTATGGAGATATATGTCATGTAGTGTTATACATACATTTTCTTCTACATATTTTATGATTTCAGGTCTTATGTTCAATTCTTTTATCCATTTTGAATTGATTTTTGTGCATGGTGTGAGATAGTGGTCTAGTTTCATTCTTTTGCTTATGTTTTCCTAGCACTATTTATTGAAACATCTTTCCTTGTTCCATTGCCTATTATTTACTCCTTTTTCAAAGACTACTTGTCCATCTATGTGTGGCTTTATTTCTGGTCTTTCAATTCAATTCCATAGTCTGTGTGTCTGTTTTTGTTCCAGTATCATACTGATTTAATTATTATGACTTTGTGGTATAGTTTGAAGTCTGGGAGTGTGACACCCTCATCTCTCCTCAAAGAGATTTACTCTAATAGATAAATTATTTCAGTATTGAACAACTGGGCAATATTCATAGTGACTGCAAATATGATCATTTTAAATTTCCTTTTAAAAGTCTTAGAGTCTTATGAGCGCTCTTCAATTAACAGCTTATACTTTATGCATTCATTCACAGAGTGCAGTCAATATTCATCAGGCATTTTGCTAGATATTGAGAATATAAAAATACAAAGAGTTTTATCAACAAGTAACTTCAAAATAAGTGGGAATGGATACACAAAATACATCCCACTGTATTTAATGTGAAGATGGAGGTGTCAACATAGGTGGGCATGTATTTGGTCAGTTCTTGTCTCAATATGATGTTACTGTTTCTCAAAATCATTAGCAGAATAGCCTCTCTCATTGCATGAGTAATTTATTTTGCCCATATTCACGAATTTTCAGGCCAGAGCACTTCTTCACAATTTGTGTAGAAAAAAATGTTGAACTGATAATGACAAAAATTTATTGCCTGAAAGGACTTTCCACTAAGGAGAACACCAGTGAACTTCCTGCACATAGTGGGATCTGGCAGGTTGCATAGAGGATTTGAGAGAATGTTGCAAATATAAAAAACACAAAAATTAGCTAAAAGCAACTGGACAACCCCAGCCTAGATTACATAAAGACATAATTGTAAGGTAGTAGAATGTTGCCTCTGGATTCTCCATGTGTTTTTGAAAACTGTCTGCAGTGTGTCTCTGTGTATTATGCACATTTCAAAGCCTTACATGGTCTGCCCTGCCCAGAAGTCATTCCTGGTTGATTTATTACTCCAGTCAGTATTTTTACATATACCTATGTCACATTCCCACAATTTTCTGGTTGTAGGATTAGTAGGAGAAAATTAATGTATTAAATTAATAAGCATAACTAAAATATAGCCATCAAAATAACATGAAAGGTTATGTAGGGACTCCATGTAGGGGTTTAGGGTTCAATTCGAAAGCAGGAAGGAATGTGACAATGCCTCTAAAGTCATCAGGCTGTGCTACCTATGTACGCAGGGTGCTAAAGCTTAATGTCATTTTGAAAGACTTGCAACAAGATTTGATAGGTAGGGAGATATCAACTTCACTTATATAAATACTCGTATCTAATAAATAGGATGTGGTAACCATAGATGACTTGGGTCACAGAACACACACCCTGATTCTCTGTCATCCTCTGAAATGGAGGAGCACAAACTCACCAAAGATATAGAAGACATAAGGCCATCCTATCATCTGGCAAAGGAAACCTCCCACAGCAAGGATGATGAAGGTTCCCAGTGCTGATCCTACAGAAGAAGTGAGGTTGTCCTGGGTGAGAGAGTCAGATTGGGACTCTGTGTGAACCACATGCAATTCATACAGAGTTGCAGGATGATAAAGGTATTGGTTGGGATCCAACCCTCAAATTCACCTCCTTCACTCAATAGCTGTGTGATGATGATACAGCACATAGGTGAAAATTAGGGACAATTACCTGATACAGCAATGGTTATCAGCTGACTCCTTTCTAGTGGGGGAGCCCATTTGACCCAAATTGAAAACTGGCTTGTAGCTACCATAACCTGAAAAAAAAAATCCTTTCTTAGCTGTCTAAGGTCAATTTGGACCCATATTCTTATCATAGTTAGAAAACATCCTGGTACCTGGCTTATGCCTTGGACAACTCGAAGGACAATGAGAGAGGTCACCCCTGCATCAGCTGCCAATGGAGTGCAGAGGGTCAGGACTGAGGAAATAAACAAGCCAGCACCAACCACATACTTGGCTCCAAACACTCCAGCCATATAGCCAGTGGGGATTGGAGCCAAGAGAGAGCCATAATAGAGTGCACGGAGAAGGATTCCTTGGATCTCAGGATTCCAGTCATACACAGGGGCCTGGATGACAAAAAGAAATCTCATGTCAGTCTCTGGATAGAGAAAGGAAAAATTTGTGAAAATTTGAGAGACAAAATTAATAATGATGATGGTGATCAACAATTCTCCTTCATCTTCTCTAATTTCTCTTATCTACAATTTCAAGAAAAGATACCTAATCTATCTGTTTTCCTTTCTTGCTTCTCCCTCTCTCTCTCACACACACACATACACAAACACACACAAAATATGCAATATCCCCTTCCACACTTTTACTGGTTCCACAGTTACTTGACCAATATAAATATAAGAATCAAAAAAGAAGGTAATCCTATAAATAAATAAGCAGCAGATGCAAGGTATTGAAAGATACGAAAAAAGAAAGAGGAATGGACATAAATCTCTAACAACTGTATTAGTGATTTTTATCATTGTAGGAGAATAATTTATGTCCATTAAATGATAAAATCTGCTTCCTCTATTCTAACTTAGCCCCTGGTAACACTTAGACACTAAGTAAGGATAATCTCCTCAAATACGTAACATTCTGTGAAAGTTCCTGAAACACTCTAGGTGCTCAGTAAATAAATTTCTAAGTAAAAACCATTTGTTTCTTTTTCTTTTTAAAAAAATATATTCATTCCATCATCCTTCATTTTTGTACAGTATATGGTTTTCCCAGGAAATTCCCACCACAATTCACCTGTGTACCATAATCATAGTCCCTTGGGCTCGTCCCACCCCTGTCCTGGTCCTTCTCCCTCCTCCTCTCCTACAGGATGTCTCTGATCTATAATTGCCTGATGATTTTCATTTTCACTCTATTATAGTTGTTTTTCTTTTTCGTTCTGGCTTATCTTGCAGAGCAAAATCCCTTCCAGCTCCATCCATATTGCTGTGAAAGGAATGAGTTTATCCTTTTTGATTTCTGAGTAATATTCCATTGCGAAAATATACCACATCTTCTTTATCCAGTCATCTATTTTTGGGCATATGGGTTGCTTCCATAGCTCACCTATTGTAAATTTTGCTGCAATAAACATAGGGTTGCAGATGTTCTTTTGAATTAATGTCTAGCTAAAAACCACTTGAAATAGTCCAGAGTCTCATTAAATTTACCACTGTCATAAATTCCATTTGTGTGTCATTCCATTTGTCCTGGGTGTCAGTGGGGGGCCCTTCTGTAGAGGCATTGAGTGCTGTGTGGTTCACCATAGCTGGCATGGCGATGCTCAAGTTCATTTGTTGGCGAAATTTGAAAAGTTACAGAGAAACAAAATGAAGGCCATCCCATGTCGCACTGAGCAAAAACCTGAGAAGAGAAAGCAAAGAAAGTCTGACAAGACTTTACCCATACCTCCTAAAATCCAGAAAGGGCCAACCACTACATTCTGTCTGTGGAGTAGGAATATGGAGAAAGCAGACATTGCTCTGTAGAGGCTGGTGGACACCAGCTCCCCTACCCCAGAACCACTGTTCAGTCAGTGACTGGAGGGACGTGTGGTGATGGCCAGAGCCTGCATGGGGAAAGAGGTTTCCAGCCAGGGCTCTGGGATGAACTGATGACTGTGGGGATGGAAAGAACTGATTTAGAGAAAATAGGTCTGGAAATATTACTTCATTGGAAGTGGGCAGTAATGAGTAGGTGTTGGAAATGACTCCTGGGATGGCAGTTGGTACCATTCACGAGTTGGACATAGGGCATAATTTGGTGCTGGGAGATGAGTCTGTATAGGTGGGCTAGGTAGAGTATAGATGTACATCAACTTCATCTTTGAATCTTTAGCTAGCTCACACAAAATGCACCAGTATTCCACAGGAATGCTTGCGTGATTTCAGGGATGAGTGCAGACACACAGTTGGACAGGAGCTGGAAGGGTTGGTTGAACTGCCCTGTCCTCCTGGCATGAGGGTGCCCCACATTCTGGGGAGAAAATGCAGGTAGACGGCCAATGTTGTTCCCCTTTGTGTAGGGACACCCTTGTTAGGAGTCAGACTCCAACTTGGATGGATTCTGCACTGCAAACATTTACGTTCCATTTTGATCACCCCTGCACGGTTGGTCCAGAGTTGTCTAAGGAATGCCACATTCATAGCATTGCCTCCTCTCAGCCAAGAACAGGGGTGATTGCCCATCTTTCAAGTCTGGCACTTTAGTATTCTTCAGTTATGTCCCAAGTTTTTGGTAGCTATTTTGTGGTTTCCATAACTCTGTTATTCCCAATATTTTCATGTCTTTTTCTTTGATTGTAGAGTGAAATTAAAATGTCTGTGCATTTTAGAATGACCTCTTAATAATATGTTTTAATGAAAACACATGATTTATTTTGCTAATACAGTAATCAGATGGTTATCTATAAAAGCTGGAAATGCAGTTTGTGCATGTTATTTTGCCAGCTAGCTTTGCACAGAGAGGGAGTTTTAACTTTCCTCTCAGTCTGTGGTCTGAAGCATTTTAGCTTCCTCAGTTAAGTTTTATTTTATGAAGTTCCAGGTCTAGTGAATGTCTGGGATTAGTGGGATTAGTGAATATCTATATGCCACACATTCACCTTACACAAACTTGGGCCCACACGTTACTCAGGCATCTTGGCCCCGAGCCCTACCCAGGACACCAGAGCACATTTCGTTCTCATGTTGCCTTTGGGGTTATTTTTGCCTATGAGTTTCCCAGACCTTTTTCGTTTTGATGAGCTTGGCCACTTTGAAGAGGGCCGGTGAGGTGTTGTGTAGAAAGTCCCTGAATTGGGTTTCTCAGTGAGTATTTTCATGATTAGTATGAGGTAAGGTATTAGTAAGAGGAAGATGGTAAGGAGAACTGATGCTACCCCATCAGATTTTGTTAAGGGTGAGTGGTAGCACAATGATTCATCTTGTTGATAGGGAGTTTGATAATCTATTCAGCAGTAGCTCATCTTTTTCCTCAAATTCTACCCTGTGTCCTCACTAAAGCTGTGAGGATCTAGCCTCCACCATCTTAGGTGGGAAGCTCCATAAATTATTTGGATTTCTTTTCTACAATATACCTAAGCATTTTATGTTTTCTTGTGACTATGATAAAATATATATTTTATTTGTATGGAAAATTTCTCCAATATTACAGTTTTTTTT
>NW_004567138.1:10035797-10059943 GCF_000260355.1 Condylura cristata
CCCTACTACATAGTTGTTTGACTAACATTTTTCTTACACAAACTTGTTAATTTTCATAGAAAATGCTGAAGTTTGTCTAGTTTCCCTGTAATTTGCATGAATTTTAAATTCTGCCTCTTTTTTCCTCTTCATTGCTGATGTTGATGTTGATGACTAAGTCAGTCTCAGTGGGAGATTGTTAGTGTTACTGCACGAATGCTAAGATCATTGTTAAAAAATCAATTCCCACACATACTTTCATTTCAATGTCATTCATGATATATTTACATTTTTGCCCACATTAATGTCTATTTTGTTTTTTCGCACACTTTTTTCTTCGAATTATACACTCACTTTAAGAAACAGGCTTCCTTATGATATATTATAGAATAAAAGATTGTAAGTTCTAATATAGCTGAACAGAAAGATGAAAAGTAACTCTATGTGGTGTTATGAAGGGAAAGAGGTTCTCTGAGACTATCTGAATCAAATATGAGCAGACAGGTTTAAAGGGATGTCTTGCTGGACTGAGAATCAGAAAGACCAAGATTGGTTTCCTATTTTCTCAGAATTTCTGCTCTCTAATTTTAATTCATCTACAAATAATGACTGATCCAACTCTTCTCCATAATATTCAATGTTTCCTCTAAGAAAAAAATAGTTATCAACCTAAATGCTTTTTTTTAAAGATTTATTGATTTATGCATATAGAACAGGGGTACAGGACAGAGGTGTGGGGAGTGAGAGGACCCACCCGAGGCAGAATGTGGAACAGAACAGGCAGAGCTGATGAAGTTCACTGCTGAGGGGAGCAGTGGGTGGTCAGGAGAGGTCTGCTGCCATGTGGGTCACCTCTGGGGTGGGGATCAAACTCAGGGTGAAGTGGCTTTAGCTTCTTAGTGCTGTGCTTTAACCTGCTGTGCCACCAGGGAGGGCCCCCTAAATGCTTTTTATTTGTCTGTAATTCTTGACTGTTGGTGGTAGTAAAAAGATACTTATTTGTAAAGGAAGTCAGGTGATTTATCTACGACAATATGCTGATTTACCTTTCCTGAGGTTCCTGTACGAATCATGTTTACGTGAACATCTTCAGAAGCCGCTTCCACTGATTCCATGTCATTTTCTCTAGTAGGCATGCTGCTTTTCTTCTCCCAGCTACCAGTTTATCTGGTGAAATAAAAGAATACAAGAGCAAATAGGCCTATATCACTCATATATCTGACACAATACCAAGTCCTCCAAACATGTGGCAAGTCCTTTGTTGCTGGAAAAGTGATAAGTTTGGGTTCAGAAGATTTGGTTTGTCATCCAGATCCTATCACTGGGTAACTGTGTGGCTTTGGAGAGGTCCTGGTTACCCTGCCAGTTCTGTCTTTGAAGTGAGGGATTGCCCTGAATTGTTCTGGATTTCTCTGCTATTACATCACTTTTTCTAGTTCTGCGTTCCCATGTCTTTCAACTGATATCAATAGCAAGTGGATGATACATTCAATAATACTCTTTGAATTTCTTAAATAAAATCTTATTGAGCTACAAATACATAATATTCTATATTTATATAGAAGCCACTCCACACCCACCACTGAAGTTATTCTGTAGGATACAGTGCCATTAAATTGTATGAAAAGTTTTTATACACACTGTAAGTAAGTAAGGCAAATGCCTTTTGTTTTTTGAATATACATTAATGATGTTTTAGCATTTGCATCACATGCATGTCTCAGAAGGGTGGTGCACCCCAACTCCACAGAGAAAGAAGATCCTATGCTCAGGACCCCTCTCCCCCACACCTCACCCTGTGCACCTCCTCATCAAGCTGTTCATTTACCATGGCACCATGAATGGGAAAATGCACATCTGTGCCCCTGAGTAGGAAATGCAGAGAAAGGCACAAACTCACCGCTATCGTACTCGTGCCAAGGATGAATAAGTAGAATGTAATCACAGGAAAAAATATTTTGAAAAATTTGAAAGTGTGCCAGGAAATATTGGCCTTCGTTCTTCAAAAATGTCAAAGTCACGAAGCACTAGAACTGAGGAACTGAATCCGTCAGATAAAGAGGCATTGAAGTAAATGCAACGTGTGATCTCTGATTTGTCATGAACAGGTGTTTTTCCTGTGTTAGAGATGACATCACTGTGACAGCGGGTGTGTTGACTGAATTGCAGCATTGTATTAGTGGTAGCTTTCTGTGTACCTGTCCGTGTTTATGTAAGAGAATGTCCTGTTTTGTTTTAGATCCCCCCACTGTCCTTTCTGCTCCACTTCTGTTCCTCCTCTCCCTCTAAACCTTGGGGATTTATTAGGGTGCGCTCATTTTTCAAAGTTTTTTAACTAACAAAACGTGTACTATGTAAGTGTTTGTTGTTTCTTTTCATCTTTTGAAAAAAAGATTTGTTGATGCATACAGAACTGGGGTACAAGCCAGAGGTGCAGGGGTGGTGAGAGGATTCACCAGATGGAGAGCGGGGAGCAGAACAGGCAGATCAACAAAGTAAACTGCTGAGGGGAGCAGCGGGTGAGACAGGAGAGGTCTGCCGTGCCATGTGAGTCAGCTCCGGGGCGGGGATCCAACTCGCGTCCGAACCCGTAGCACCACCAGGGAGGGCCCTCTTTTCATCTTTTTGATATACTGTGCTGCATATAATTCTCTTAATTCCCTCCATTATCTTGAAAATGGCTGCGTTCTATCCTTTCTTATGGGTATATAGTACTCCGTGGCTATAGAACATGTCTTCTTGACTTGAAGCTGATGGCTTCATATTCTGTGGCTATTTGTCCAAGGGTTGTGAGTCATTTAGTGATTCCGTGTTTTTAGTAAATCCATATTGATTTCCCACCAGCTCCCATTCCCACCAGCAATGGAACATGGTCATTTTTCTCTATATATACTGAGGCTTTTGATGGTGTCTCTTAACATACGCCATTCTCAGAGGCATGAGGCGGTATCTCACTGTAGTTCTAATCTGAATGTATTGCCTATGATTTTTTCCATGCATTTTATTGTTGCAGGTCTTAAAACTATATCTCTAATCCACATGCATTTGATCTTTGTTTATGTTGTAAGCAAGAAATCCAGATTCAGTCATTTCTGTGGTGCTTTTCTAGTTCCCCAACAGCATTTATTAACAAGATTGCGCTCACCACTGTTATGATGGTATCTCACTGTGGGTTGTACTTGCATTTCTCTAGTGGGAAACACTGAGAAGCATTTTTCATGTAACTTTGAAGATTTTGTGACTTCTTTGGAGTTATCTTTCACCCAATATGGAATCTCTGTTTTTGTCAATATTTCTTACCCTGTGAAGAAGCATTTTATTTGGTGTGGTCCTAATATTTATGTTTTCTTTAGTTTATCTTCTTGTTGATAACGTCACAAATCACTGAAGTGAATAATTTCTAGTTATAAGCGGAAAAAAGGAGTAAAAGAAACAGTATAATGAAAACGGTAAGTCTCTGTTGAAATAAGTAAGAAGACACACGAATGAAGAGGGATTCCCTGCTCGTGAGTTAGGAGATGATCACTGGTAGAATGGGCCTCCTCACAAGCAATAGAGATTCCCTGCAATCCCCTCTGAAGTTTCAATGGCTTTATTCAAAGAAATGGAACAAACACTGCTGAAATTCACATGGAGCACAGAAGACTGCATTGCCTACCTATCCTGACCAAATAAAGAATAGTGGCAAAACAAGCCCAACTTCACTCTCTTCCCCACTCCTGCAAGGTCTCCATAAGCTGCACAACCTGAGCAGAAGCCTAAGAATGACACTGACTATGAGGCACCGAGAGAGGAATGACGGTGACTAAAACCAGCATCACAAGCAGAGAGCAATTCTTTCTGGATCTTACTATTACTTGGAGACTGGTTGCAGGAAATGGTTCTATTTGTGTTGAAATGGACTGATGGAGGGAGGCAGCTCTGGGGAAGAGCTTTCCAGGCAAGGGAACCAGTAGGTTTGTCCTGTTTCTCAAGGGAGAAAGTAGACTGATTTGGCCAGTGCAGATTGAGCAATGTCATGATTTTATTATACTTAAAGGCATGGTCAGGCCCACACTGTGGGGGTCTGCAAGGCGATACAGAGGGCAGGGCACTGCCCTGGCTGTGTGTGGTGCATGGTCTGTTAGGAGTGAGAACCTAGAGAGTACAGAGGAGGCCCTGGTAGTTCCCATGCAAGACTTGGGGGGGGGGAGGGGCTGTAGCATGCTCATGACACAAGTGGTACTTCCTTCAAGACAGATTCACAGTAATTGTAGTGAGGTAGTCATGGGGGTGAGGAAAGGAGGAGACAACTGAGACATGTAACTCATGTGTGACTGAGCAAATGAGTTAGTGGCATTGTGTTCAATGGTGAAGGGAGTGTGAGTGGGAGAACAGCTTTCCAGGAGCTAAAGAAGAGATCACTTGTGATCGGTTGGGGTTGAATTACCTGGCAGTCTCACCAGAGGGGACATTGCCAAGTAGATAATTGTGTCTAGCCATTTATGGCTTGGTAGAACTGTAACTTGAAAGGCATCACCCTTATCCCTAGATTTAGACATGAAGGGAATGAGGAGGATCTGGCAAAGCCATTAAACCATTCTCAGATCCGTTTACTCAGAGTCCCTGGCTGAGATTGACTCTGAGTCTGTTTCATTTGGACTCACATGTCTGTGGTTCTTCTGCTATGCACAAGCTCACTGCCGAATGGGAATGTCTGTGAGGTGTCATGCAGAGCACTCCAGGGATGTTTCTCTCTACTTAGTCTCTGCTCAGAGTATTTCCTCCAGAGGAATAGTTAACTCTTAATCTAGTTCAAAAAGAGTCCTTTGCACCCCAAATCTTCACAGTTTTATCACTTCCCAAATATATGGGATTTCACTGTGCTTTACTTCCTTCCCACACACACAAAAAAATTCACTGGAAACGTCTAATCTGTTTAATGTTTCTCTTAAAGTGCTGGTGATAATCTTTTTTCTGCCAATATTAAACATTTTGATTTATCTTTTCACCATAGATGTGATTAGTGCTTTTTTTTTTTTTGAACCACAATCAAAAACATGGGACTTACCGATACTGTGCTGCAGGAAACTTAACCCATTTCCAGTATTATGTAATAGTATCTCTACAATATACTCTACAATACTGTCTGACCTTACTTAAATAATTTTTTTTAAGATTTATTTATTTATTTGTACAGAACTGGGGTACAGGTCAGAGATGCAGAGGGTGAGAGGATTCAACAGAGAGAGAGTGGGGAGCACAACAGGCAGATCAACGAAGTGCACTGCTAAGGGGAGCAGCAGGCGGGTCAGGAGAGGTCTGCCTCGCCATGTGGTCACCTCCGGGGCAGGCGGGAATCGAACTCATGTGGAAGTGGTTTAAGTTTCTTTGTGCTGTGCTTTAACCCGCTGCGCCACCAGGGAGGGCCTACTTAAATAATTTATATTCACTTTCTGCAGCTATAAGATGATTTCACCCCTAGTTTTGTGGGTTTTTTTATTTTAGGAAAAGTTCACTTTTCCTTGCTTTACAGAGTTTTCAGGATAAAGGAGTGCTCTTGTCAACCCAACAGTCTCTACCCCAAGATAGCAAAAGTTACATCCTTTCCTTTTCTCTGAGATAAAGGCCCTTATGATCATGTCCAAATCACAATATTAAGGGCAATAAATTGAAGACCTACCTTAAGGTAGAGTGCAGGGTCCTCATTTCCCTCAATAATCTCTAGAATCATCCTGTAGTCTTTTAACTCCCAAGGGGTAAATGATTACCTAAAAGCTTTAGTTATTACATTACCAGCTGTGAGAAATTTATCTGATTCATGGTTTAATTTTAACTTTTTTTGGTGAAAAATATCACATACATAAAATCTTTATTTTACAAACCTTCATGAGGTCCCTTACATCACCCTCATTTTCCCATCAGCATCTCTGGGATTTCTTAGACAATGCTGATACCATGTGGTCCGTCTATTCTTCACTCTCACCTTCTAGGTTCTCTTGCTATTATTATGTTCTTTTTTACATAATATATCTTGTCCTATTCAGAACTATCTCTACCATTCTACTGCTTATAGAGTAATATTTCCACAAAGTGATGCCTTAACTTGTGATCGTGATCACGATCTCGGTATTCTTCTGATTACAGATATTGGACAAGCTTCTTGAATGTTCCATGAAAATCGGCATGCAGTGGTTCTGATTTTTTAAGAAGTAGTAATCTCACAAGACTAATGTACACTGGTTCTATGTTAAATTCTCCAGTTTTTTTCCTGAACCTGCTTGGCTTAGGATATAGCGGAAATTTTTTTTAACTGAAAAGAATTATAGCTAAGCTACTGTGTTGGGAATTTTATAGGTTGTCTATTGGTTTCTCAGGTTGATAACTTCACCTGAAATTAATAATAATTATGTTGTTTCCTCACTTTTGATATTTATAACTCCATCACCATCTCCACACCCCATCATGGCTCATGCCTTTAACAAAATTTCCAGAACAAAATGAATATGGAGTGATAGTATTTCTGTGGTCTTCATGACATTACTCAGTCTCCCTGTAAGAAGTGAAAATGGTTTGCTGTTGAAAATAGATACATTTGATAATCTTAACAAAAATTTTCTTTCTGCCCTTCTTTTAAACTTAAAACTATTAAAACATGAAATATAAATTGAATTTTGAAACGTATTTGTAGCTTCTATTGAGATCATTGCATCTTTTACTCCTCCGTGAGTCATGGGAGTATTATAATTTTTAATATTGAAAGCAGACTTCATTCGTGCAAGTAAGAAACAAAGAAGTAAAATGACAAGGAGGCTAGGATGAGACAGATAAGACAATCAAACATTATGTTCAGTTTTAAACTCCTTAGCTTCAGGATAAAACAGGAAATGCCACTGTGTGAGCTGCACAATTTCTTATAAAAATATCTCACAGACATAAGTTCCCTGTGTGACTAACAGTATTGTGCTTGGGGTCAAATAGTATTGTGCAGGGCTTCCCCACCAACTTCCAGACCCATGGCTCTGGATTTTATTATCCTCTGGGTGTTCAATCATATATTTTCTAAACACCTGGTTAAACAGCTATTAATATTAAAATTGAAGCCCAATAGTTGAATAAGGATAATTTAAGAGTGTTATCAAAATGTTGATACAGTTTTCTTCCTATTCCCACTATTTGGTTAAGTTTGAAATATCTCAAATACAGAAAGTTGCACAACAGGTACAAAGAACTTTGGCTTAACCTTGAGGGTGAACTCTGGCATGATGCCCCTTACCAGCACCCTCTTCAGAGAAACATTTTTGTAATGCTTTCTACAAACAAATTCATTCTACATGACTACAAAGAAAACATCAAAGTCAGGTACTTAACACAGGTACCTTACACCCCTGGCCCCAGGGAACCCTGTGGCCTTAATTGACATCAGCTGTGGAGCAGCTCACCTTGACTTTGGTCCAGCCTGTCCCTGATGACATTGAACACAGCTGCTCAGCAGACAAAAGGGAAAGGTAAGAGACTGCACATACCTTTGACCCAGTTCAGCAAAGATGAAAGTCTGGCTTCCTCCCTACCTTCACTACAAAGCACTCAGGTAACAAAAATTCCTGTGTTTGATTGAAGTAATGGACATACATTCCCAGTTAAATCATTGAAAATACTCATTCTGGGCCCTTTCTGGTGGTGCAATGGGTAAGGATGCACCGCAAGCTAGCTGCAGCCACCTCCCCATGAGTTCAATTCCCAGTCCCGGAGGTGACCCACATGGCACGGCAGACCTCCCCTGAACCGCCCTCAGCAGTGTATTTCAGCCACTCTGCCTGTTCTGCTCCCCACCTTGTCTCTGGTGAACCCTCTCAACCCCTGTACCTCTGGTCTGTATCCCAGTTCTTGTACACGTAAATAAATAAGTCAAAAACTATAATTGCTATAACATAGGCTTATAATATTATATAGTTTCAGGGGTACATCTATGTATAACTTTATAGGACACATACCCACCCCAAAAAGGTCTAATTCCTTATTTTACATATGTCCTTTCTGTTCCAGTTACCACTATTACATACTATATGGTTTTCTGTTTTATTTAGTTTATTTGTTTTTGTTTCTTAATGCACCACGTATGAGTGAAATTTTATGGTATTTCTTTTTTGTTACTATTTCACTAAGCATATTCTGTCGGTTCACCTATGTCTGCTGTAACATAGGTATGGAAATTCAGACCCACCTATTCTTTCAGGAACACAGAGTTGATAATAGTCTTTCCCTGCTCCTTCCCTGTAGATAGCCAGACAGGACTCCCGTGTTACACAGCCAGATTCCCTGGCCAGATACTGGCAGCAAGTCAGTTCAGTGGGTGCTAGCCCCTCACGCAGGCCCCAAAGGGGAAGGTCCACGCAGGCAGGTAATGCACGACTAGCCACAGGATATGAGGCGTCCCTAGGCTTGCTGAGATGTGGGGGAATGTTGACCAGATGCCCAGTCTTGGACTTCGGCTCTTCCCAGGATGAGGTAGATGACCAGGCCTGCTATGTCAACAGCAGCTGCAATGAAGAAGACATTTCTCCAACCAAACTCTGGGTCCTGGGGGTGAGGAAGTACAGGTTAGTAGGGCCTAGTCTTTCCCTTTTGGTTGAGAAAGGCTTGGTGTCCTGTCCTGTTCCCACTTCCAGCTCTGCTCTTTCCAGAACTTTGCAGGAGTGTTCCCCTCTGCTGGAATATTCCTCCCCAAAGAGCTATTTGACTGATTCCTTGCTTGTTCTCTTCACTATCACTTCAATGAAATTCACCCCTTCTCTGGGCTCTTTCCACTCCCTTGTTCCTCCTTTCTTAACACTCACTCTAGCATTCAATGCACTCTGTAGTTCACTCACTTCCTCACTTTCCATTGGCTACTTCTCTAAAACGCGAGCTTCTCAACAACAAGGAATTTGCTGATTTTACTCACTTACACGATATACAGCATATGATAATGTTCAACAAATAATTTAATAGATAATGAGTTAATATATGAGTGAACAAGTAACAAACAGGAGAACGATGTCAGTTTGAAAATTTCCATTTTAAATTTCCATTTCCACTTGTGTTCATCAGTGACAAGAAGGGACTCTGGCTTTACAAAAGGCTGTTCTCAATAGTTGAACATTTAAATTCTGAGCAAAGTTTTCTCTTTCCAATGCAGATACTATACCTATCACCACCATGGAAAAAACAAGCAAACAATCAAACAAACAAACAAACAAAAAAAAACAAAGGAAAGGACTTGATTCCTCCCAAAAAATGAGGAATATATTTTCTCTCTATTCTTCACCATAGTTATGACTTAATGGTGGAAAACCTCAGGAATCTTACAAAATGATATTATGTGACAGTGCAGAGAAATGTGTTCACACAAAAGCTATTATCAATAAGATTCTTAGGACTCTCTTAGGGAAATCTTCATCCTGGTTTAATCTAAGGGACACAGCCTAGGGCAACAGCTGATTGGCCTGATTTTAAAAAAAAAACTAATTCAGGAACAACAACAACAAAAAAAACTATTTCCTGGAAAAGAAAACTATCAGTTCCTACAATATATGTCTCTAACTAGACACGGGAGATTTGAACATAAGTTGTTGATTGCCTTAATGCACAGACAACATAAAATAAAATATTAACAGGATGCCTGATTATACTTCTCTAGAAGAATCCTTGAAAATATCAGATTTTCTATCCTGGCAAACTATAAAATTCGTCGTGAGGCTCAGAATTTGGAGAGCTTTTCCAAAGTTCTCTGGAAGCTATTGCTGGGCATGAATGTTCAGTGTTAATTCCTTATTGTGCTTCATTCCATTTTCTTAAATCAGACCTGGCACCTCATGTATCTCAGACACTTTGCCAGAACACTTGAACAGGGTGCAGAGGAAAAGTCTTCACTTCTATCCGAACTCTTGCAGCTCATAGAGACAGAGGTCATTTGACTCCAGCCTTGGTGACAATCCTTGAGCTTTCTGAGCATCTGTGTCCCAGATCAGGCAGCACATTCTCTGCTTGGGCATAAACTTGTAAATACTTCGAGTTTAGTGTCAACGAACACACCAAATTCCAGAATATATGGGATGCAGTAATAAGAGGAAAATATATAGCAATAGAGGCCCACATCAAAAAACAAGAAAGAGATCAAAGAGACCTAATCTCACACATCACAGAACTAGAAAAAGAACAACAAAAAAATACTCTAAATCCAGTAGAAGAAAGGAAATAATAAAAATGAACAGAGCAATACATGAATTAGAAATTGAAAAAACAATTCAAAAGATAAATGAAACCAGTGGTTGGTTTTTTGAAAAAATAAATGAATTAGACAAACCTCCACCCAGAAAAAATGAGAGAAAGCACAGATTAATAGACTCATAAGTGAAGGAGAAATCACAACATATTCCAATGAAATCAAAAGAATAATCAGTGACTTCTATGAACATCTATATATGAACAAATTCAACAACCTAGAAGAGATGGAAAAATTCCTAGAATGGTATCAACATCCAAAGCTAATAAAGAAAAAATAGAACATCTCAACAGACCAAGTATGTGTAGTGAAATTGAAGGAGTAATTTACTCACTCCCCAAAATAAAAGCCCAGGACCAGACAGCTTCAGATGAATTCTACCAAACATTCAGAAATAAATTAGTAGCTATCCTACACAAGCTCTTTCAAAAAATAGAAAAAGAAGGAGCACTAACAAATACATTCTATGAAGCTAGTATTATATTAATATCAAAACAAAAGACATCACAACAAAATGAACGTGACAGGCCAATCATCCCAACTAAACTAAATCCTTACCAACAAAATCCAACAATGCATCCAAGAGATAATACACCACAATCAAGTGGGATTCATCCCAGGGGCACACGAATGTTCAACATATAAAAATCAATAAATGTCATCTAACACATCAACAAAAAGAAAATTAAAAACCACACGATCATATCAATAGATGCTGAAAAAGCTTTTGACAAATTTCAACATCCATTTCTGATGAAGGTCCTTGAAATTCTAGGGATAGAAGGAACATACCTTAAGATGATAAGAGCCATATCTAACAATGCCACAGCCATATTATTCTCAATGGTGCAAAGTGAAGGCTTTTTCACTGAGATCAGGAACAAGACAAGGATGTCCACTCTCCCTGCTCCTCTTCAGTATAATACTGGAAGTCCTAGCCAGAGCAATAAGGCAAGGAAAAGTCATACAAGGAGTTCACATAGGGAAAGAAAAAGTAAAACTATCACTGTTTGCTATGATATGATATGATAATATAGAGATAAAACCCTAAAAACTCCACAGAAGAAGTACTCAAAATAATCAACCAGTTCAACAAAGAAGCAGGATAAAAATCAACACACAAAAATCAGTAGTTTTCCTATACACAAACAATCATTCTGAAGCAGAAGAAATCAAGAAAACCATCCCTTTTAAAATTGAAACAAACAAAAAATCAAATACTTACAGATAAACCTAACAAAAGATGTAAGGACCTATACAAAGAAAATTATAAGACATTATTAAAAGAAGTAGAAGAAAACACAAAGAAATGGAAAACTATCCCCTGCTCATGGATTAGATACATTATTAAAATGGCCGTCCTACCAAAAGTAATTTACAGATTCAACACTACTCCAATAAAAGTATCAATGGCATTCGTCAAAGAAATAAAATAAACACTGATGAAATTCATATAGAACTACAGAAATCCAAGTATAGCCAAAGCTCTACTGGTGAAAACAAAAGAAAATGGAGGTATCACACTTCCAAACTTCAGTCTATACTACAAAGCCATAATAATTAAAACAGTGTGGTACTGGAACAAAAACAGAAACACAGACCAATGGAACTGAACAGAAAGTCTAGAAATAAATCCACATCTATATGGATAATTAATCTTTGAAAAAGGAGCCAAAAATATGCTATGGAACAAGGATGTTTGTTTAACAAATGGTGCTGGGAAAACTGGACTAACATAAACAAAAATACAAAACTAGACCACTACCTCACACCATGCATGAAAATCAACTCAAAGTGGATAAAACCTTTGAGCATAGACCTAAAACCATAAAATACATAGAGGGAAACATTACAAGACATATATCTCAATACCTTATTTAAAGACTTCACCCAAAGCAAAGACAATGAAAGAAAAGATAAACACATGGGACAACATCAAACTGAAAAGCTTCTGCACAGCAAAACACATATTAACCAAGACAAAGAGACACCCTGTTGACTGGGAAAAAATCTGATCACAAAGATATACAAAGAGCTCACTCGAATCAATGAGAACAAAACAAACAACCCAGTCAAGAAATGGGCAGAAGAACTTAAAACACACTTATCTAAATAGGAATTGCAAATGGCCAACAGACAAATGAAAAAATGTTCAACATCCCTCATAATCAGGGAAATGAAAATCAAAACCACAATGAGATACCACCTCACACAAATTAGAATGGTACATGTAAAAAAAACTAACAACAACAAATGTTGGCAAGGATGGGGTGAAAAAGGAACTCTCCTACATTGCTGGTGGGAATGTAAACTGGTCCAACCACTATGAAAAGCTGTATGGAGATTCCTCAGACTACTAAAAATGGAACTACAATATGACCCATCAATCCCACTACTATGAATCTACTTAAAGGACACAAAAACATTTATTCAAAAAGATACATGCACCCCTATGTTTATCTCAGCATTACTTACAATAGGTAAATCCTAGAAACAACCCAAACACCCAAAACTAGATAAAGAAAAAAGAAAAATATCAAATGGCTTCACTTATAGGAGGAATTAAGAGAACCAAATAAGACAGGGGAGAAAAGTGTATTTTTATTACAATACAAAACACAACGAAACAATACAAAAACAGACAATTATAAGCCAGAGAGATCCTACAGGGGAGGGGGAAGAGAGAGATCAGAAGGAGGGAGGAATGTGGGGCGCTATGGGGATGACGGGAGAGGGAGGGAAAGTAAACATTGTTATAAAATGAACAATAATGTAAATAGATATATGAAAAAATTTTAAAAGTACCACCAAAAAAAAAAAAAAAGTCCAGTCCCACTGAAAACAGGTAAAGGCAGGATTATCCCTTGGGGTGGATATGGGTGTACTGTCTCAGTTGGAAAGATAAAACTTAGCTCAGAATATAGCAAATAATAGTAGCCACCTTGGCTGCCTCACAAGGAAAGGCCAAATGCTCCCTCTGACCCTCATGTTCAATGTGTCTACATGAGGAGAGACCGTGCAGAGGTTGCTGAGACTAATGCTGTGGTGACTAGTGAGTGTTCTCCAGGGGAAGCCTTTCACACATCTTTGTGCTCATCTGGGGCAGGGGTGAGGGTGTTTTACATGAGGGTTGGACTCTGCACTCTGAGCTCCTACAATTGACTGGAGCACTTTGTGGGTCAACCAAGACAGGTAAAGGCCAGACATGCCCTGGGTCACACCAATGAAGCCAGGCTCCAGGTGCACATGGATCCCAAATAAAGTCAGCTGGAAAGCCAGCCAGGCAACCTTGCTTTCCACTGTGGGACATGAGACGTCAAAACCCAGTAAAGCAGGAGTGGCAGGTGACGCACCCCAATTAACACCCTTGCACAGTTGATGGGCACCAGTTATGGAGGGAATACTGGCGATTGTCCCCTTAGTGGAAGGAATTAGCTAAGTGGTACATTCCTTTGAAGAGGACAAGTGTGGCACTCACGAATTCTCAAATTAGTTCATTTATTGGTACAGCTAGAAGAGCTCCTCAAAACTACAACTGGCTAATGGGATAGATATTTCAAATGATACCTACACATTTCCAGAGAAGAAATGATAAGGGCGTGTCTTCTAGAATTAAGACATCCACCATTGTTGGATGTCAGTATTGATATTAAAAATGTTATAATGAACAGAAATAGCTCTGCTGAACAGAGCCAGCTGCCAGTCCCTCAGCACCACCCTCTCATTGTTGATGACTACCAGGCTGGGCAGCTCTCCTTTACCCTCCTCCTCCTCCAGACCCCAGGAAGAGAAATGAATAAAAGCGCAGTAATTATTACTGCATTCCTGAAAAGTCCACACCCAATAATAGGAAAAGTCACTAAATCTCAGACTGTAGCCCTTAGAATTAACTAAGAACTATATAAAGAATTCCTAAAATCTTTCAGCATCCATGGCCCTCCCTGGTGGCGCAGCGGGTTAAAGCACAGCACTGAGAATCTAAAGCCGCTTCGCATGAGTTCAATTCCCGCCTGCCCCGGAGGTGACCACATGGTGTGGCAGACCTCTCCTGACCCGCCCGCTGCTCCCCTCAGCAGTGTACTTCGTCTATCTGCCTGTTCTGTTCCCCACTCTGTCTCTGGTGAAGCCTCTCACCGCCCCTGAGCCTCTGGCCTGTACCCCAGTTCTGTATGCACAAATAAATCTTTAAAAAAAAAAAATCTTTCAGCATCCAGTAGATTTCCTAAAAAAAAACAAACAAAAAAAAAAAAACAAAAAAAAAACTGGAACTTCTCCTGGAGAGCTGGGGTTGTAGTTTTCTAAGCAAGATAAATTAATAATGCTTTGTCCCAATCAAAAGCTAAGGAATGGGAAAGTCAGAATGTGAGGAATTAATGTATGAGGGACAGCTCATGAGACATAAACAGAGCTTTAAGAAATGGGGAAATAATCTTATAAAACTTGAATTTCTTTTACAGGAGAGAAAATTGGTCCAAAATCCAAAACTGCTCCCACAAAGAAGCTGAAGAGTGCTGATTTCTTTGAAAGTTTTGAGGAAACATGAGAAGCTCTTTCGAGTCTGGCACCTGAATCCTTCAACTGCCACCTACAGGAGCCACTGATGAGCCAGGCAGACTCTGTAGGAAGATGTTGGCCGCTCTGGTAAAGTGGCAGGCACTGGCCCTTGTGTCATTACCCACAAACATGCTGGTCTTCTGAGCTGGAAAACAGCCTAAAACATTCAAAGCCAAAGAAGAGACAGCCACGAAAATGATGACGCAGCAAGGCAGCCAAACGAGTAACTAGATGAGGACAGCTCGCCACCTAGTGGCCAGAGATGTTCAACCAGCGATTGCTAAAGAAAATAAAGATCCTTGGGTTAAGCCTGTCAGGTTGCTTGAGAGTCTAACCCTCTAAGCCATCAATGATGTCGTAAAACAATACTACATCCATAAGAAGGTTACTTATCAAAGATTATAAGTAGAACTAAAATGGTCATATTGGACTATAGTAGAGGACAACAGATGTTTTGATTGTGAATGTGATAAAAAATGATATGTAAGTGGAGATCCTATATCTCTGAACCACACGCTGTAAACCAAGTAACTAAGGAGACTGTAAGGTTTGACTTACTTTTCACCACTTCCATTGTGTCATCCTCATTCCTTGGGATTGGTGAAAAGAATGAGTGGACGCTCATAACCCATTTGCACAATTGACAGGTGCTTAAACCATGATGCTCTACAATACCCAGGCCTAGGCCCTCTCAATAAGTCACTCTACATCTCTTCAAGGAATGGGCCAAGAAGGAACATAAAGTCAAGAGATAAAATGTAATTCCATAAAGGAAATGCTTTGTCATGCAATTTCTTTTGTCATTACAAGGAATTTCAAGAATAGTGTGTAGAAGCTTGCTGAGTAGCATGAGAAATGCATCTTCTAAAATCTCAGAAAGTATGAACTCAAAATTCATGCCTTCTCCTGAACTCCACACTTGAATCCGTGATCACTTCCCTTCTCTGTGAAGCTTGGGTTTCACAGGCTGTGAAAGCCTCATTGAGGAAGGCATAAAAATACTCTCAGTCTAACTTCTATTTGGTGACAATACAGATTCAGCCTATGATAATTTCATGAGAACATTTTCTCACCTGATTGATGAAATATCCACTAACAGTGGGAGAGATGGCTCCGGCAAGGAAAGAAAACACTTGTGACAGTCCCTTGAGAAAGGCACTGTACCTGAGAGAGAGAGACAGAGACAAAAAGGACACCCATTGCAATAAAAGGTGACTCTCAGCTCATCTGTTGCAACTCTGTGCTTATCTTTGAGGAGCCTATGGCTGGGCTGACCATCGCCCAAACTTGAATGTCATGTCCTCATTGGGATAGTAAGATCCTGTACTGGGTTCAGAGACTTCCAAGGGGTCTCCTGTACTAACTTCTTAACACTGTTTATGCAAAATATACAGATTAGGACCATGTAGCTGTCTTATGTTCTTTGGACTCTGCTATGGAGACTGGTCTCTCAAAATGCAGGTTTTGTGTATAATATATCTCTCTCCTATGGTTATACAAAATACGTGACTGCCCTGAGAACAAGGTATATCCCACCAATGCTTCCCATTATCTGAGGATAGTTTTGTTTGTTTGTTTGTTTGTTTTGACTGTGAAAGGAACCTGGGAGTATTAGTGAAAGTTCATTGACCCATGATACTGACCTATATCAGAGCTAAGTGTTCCTCTTGCTGTCCCCCACCTTTTGCCTGCAATGCCTTACATGAGCAAGGCTTGTGGACTCTCCCAAGTCCTTCAGGGGCCCAGGCTATCTGCTAACTGATGCCCCACAGCCAGAAGATCACTGGGTGTCTCCTCTCATTGGACTGTGAGTGTGGTCACTGTCTATGCCTGTTTCACTGAAAAAATTAAGTTTAATATGGTAGAGCAATTTGGGTCTCCACAGGAATTAGTTCAATTCTGGATCTGGAACTGACAATTCCTGTGACCCGTGTCAGGTGACACTTATATTTGATCCATCTATCAGAGCAGGTCTAAGCCACTGGACCAGAACTGAGTCTCTAGGAGGAAAAGCAAGAGTCCCTACCGAAGAGCAATATCCGCCATGTTGAGAAAGACTCCTACTGCACAAAAGTTGTGGAAGGTGGGACTTAGTACCAAGAGGGCATGGTGGTGCTGTGGCTGGATTTCGCCCAGGGCAAGGGCATGTAGAGTCCAGTCGAGAACCCCGATAGGAGACAAACCCAGTCAACAGGAGGCACCCACCCTCTGTCCAGCTCAGTGCTTACCAAAGGCAGTGAAGAGTTTCCTGAAAGTTTGAGTCTAGGGATTTTTCTGGAGAGGAGAAAACCAGCCAGGTGACCTCCAAGGATAAAGTTGGGAAAGGCGGCAACAAGAGGCAGAGCTGACATGATCCCACTCTGGGGGAGAGATGAGTGAGGGGCATGTCATCACCGCCATAGCAACATAGACTGAGCTATGGTGTGAGTTTCTAGAGCTGTGATTATACATTATGTGCTCATCCCTCGAACACAAATTCCATATTACTGGTATGAGTCAATATAATATTAATGCTTATGGTAAAAGATTTATCAAATTCAACTTGAGGAAAAGAAGAACTAATTCTTCCTCAGAAAAAAAAAAAAAAAAAAAAAAAAAAACCTGGAAAAAAGATGTTTAAAGAAACAACAGTTTGTACAATGTGCCAGTAATGTGAACACAGAATTTATAGTAAAGGAAAAATCATATGTAAAGATTTAAAAAAAAATTTAGTAGAATAGTAGAATATACATTTGTATAAGCTTATATTTTCATAAAGGGACAATGGGAAAAGTTATGAAAAACTCATAAAAAAAAACTTCATGTGTAGGGAGACAAAGGATTTGGGAAAAGAAATAAGAGCAAGATGTTTCATCTTTTTCTGTCTTTTTATACTTTAAGGGATTTTAAAATGCTCTACCCATTATTGTCAATTCGGCTTCTGTTTTAAATGCTAATACAGAAAATGGAAAGGGAGACCAACCTTTGACTTACATGAACCAAACAATGAAATTTTCACTCTCACCTAGTCTAAGCTGTTCATTTTATGGATGAGTAAATTGAGACCATTAGGATCATGAGACTTACTGGAATTATTCTGAGGGCTATGAGGCGGGTCTCTTGACATTTGGTGTTGGGAAAGCACATCCTGCACAAAAAACTCAGAAAACACTGAAGAACTAGACCTAAGACCTGAATGCACAAAATACAGAGAAGAAAATATGGAGAAACACTACATGACATATACCTCAGTGACATCTTTGAAGACACATCCCCAAAAGCAAAGAAAGTGAAAGGAAGGAAAAACACCTGGGACTACATCCAATTAAAGAGCTTCTATACAGCAAGAGATACATTAACCAAAACAAATAGACAACCCTTGATTGGGAGAAAATTTTTACACACAATACTAATGATGAGGGACTGATTGCAAAGATCTACAAAGAGCTGATAAAACTCAACAAAAACAAATTGAACGGCTCCATCAAAAAAATGGGCAGAAGACCTAAAAAGACAATTCTCTAAGAGATAATGCAAATGACCAACAGGGATATGAAAAATGTCCAATGTCACTTGTAATGAGGGAAATACAAATCATACCACAATGAGATACCATCTCACACCAGTGAGAATGACATGTATTAAAAAAAAACTAGCCAAAGGAAAACTGGGTTGCTACATGAAAAAAAAAAAAAGAAGAAGAAGAAGCTAGATTACGACCACATACCACACATAAAAACCAAGTCAAAATGGATTAAAGAACTAGATAGAAGCCCCGAACCCATAAAATATATAGAAGAAAATACTGGCAAAATACTACATGAAATATACCTCAGTAGCTTATTTAAAGATACATCACCCAAAGCAAGGATAGTGAAGTAAAGGATAAACAGCTGGGACTACATCAAATTAAAGAGCTTCTATACAGCAAAAGAGACAGTAACCAAAACAAAGAAACATCTAACTGTTTGGGAGAAAATTTTTACACACAATATTAATGATAAAGGACTGATCACAAAGATATACAATGAGCTGATGAAACTAAAAACAAAGAAAAAGTGAACAACCCCATAGAAAATTAGCAGAACTAAAAAGATACTTTTCCACAAAGGAAATGCAAATGGCATATTAATTAATTAATGCAATATTAAAATAACAAGCAACAACAAATGTTGGTGAGGATATGGAGAAAAAGGAACTCTCCTGCACTGCTGGTGGGAATGCAAACTCTTTCAACCATGATGAAAAGTTGTTTGGAGGTTTCTCAAACTGCTAAAAATGGAGCTTCATATGATGGAACTTCATATGACCCAGCAATCCCACTCCTAGGTACCTACCCAAAGGACACAAAAACACTGATTAAAAAGGACACCAGCACCCTCTGTTTATTGCTGCTTTATTTACAATAGGGAAGATGTGGAATCAACCCAAATGACCAAAAAAATAGATGATTGGATTAAAAAGATGTGGTACATATACACAAAGGAATATTACTCACCAATCATAAAAGATAAACTCATGCCTTTTGCAACAATATGGATAGTGCTAGAAGGGATCATACTTAATGAAATAAATCAGAAAGAAAAAGAAAAATACCAATGGTTTCACTCATAGCAGGAATGTAAGGGATCAGGGTAAAAAAGCAATTGTAATAAAGTAAAAATGAAAATCAATAACTATAAACCAGAGACATTCTACAGGGGAAAAGAGGGGAACAGGATCAAAATTAGGGTGGGAAAAACTCATGGGACTAAGAAACTTAAAATAGTGTGGAGGGATTAATAAGAAAATGATCTCTGGTGCACACTGAATATGTAGGATATGAACAGACTCGTTGGTAGCAAGTGAGTTCCTGTCTCAAACATGCTGTTGCTGTTTCTCAAAGCCATGAGCACAGAGGCTACTGCCATTGCTTGAATATTTTTGTTGCGGTTCTTTTTAAATTTCTAAACAGGACATTGGTAGATTCATGTGCCATGGTGATCACACTTAACATATTGTCTTCCAGAAACATGACCTGATTTTTAAAAAAATCTCATGAACTTTTAAGAGCACCATCCTTTAATGCTGTCACCAAGAGTGAAACTTTAGGTCCCACTAGATTAACCAGGCTGCACATAGGATTTCAAAAAATATGTTAAAGTATAGAACCTCATACATTAGTCAAAAGTAGATGTACATAATTGCAAAGTTGGAGAAGACTGCCTCCAGAATACTCAGTGTGGCTTTGAAAGCTTTCTGTCTCTGTGTACTTCACCCACTCCTGAGCCGCTCGTGGTCTAAAGTGCTCTAAATCCTCCTTTGGATGGTTCTCTCTCTACTGCAATCAGTATCTTATCTATGATTATGGCACATTCACACATTTTCGTTTGCAGAATTTTACAACATGTTAAATAAATAAGCCTAACAAAAGATGTATTCCTACCAAGATAATATTTTCAATAGTTTATGAAGCAATCCAACTGGGTCCTTTTTATATTGAATTTATAAGCAGATGGATGTGTTGGTGCCTCTGAGTCTTCAGGTTATTTTGGCTACAGACTCAGGTTCCCTAAACTTAAATATGACTCTGCAGTCACACATGATGAGCTCTACACTACAGTTATCAAATAAATACCTATATCTATTAGGATTTGACTAACTGTAGATGACTTGGACAAGAAAGCACACCCAGCGTTTTCTCTGTCATAAAACAACATTCTGAGAGGGAAGAGCACAAACTCACCGAAGATATAGAAGACATAAGGCCACCCAATGGTGTCGCCGACGAGGCCGCCAACGGACAGGATGACGAAGCTTCCCAGTAAGACTCCTGCAGAAGAAGTCAGGTTATTTCTCATGAGAAGGTCAGTCTCTGCCTCTCACAGACTGAAACTCCACAAAGCTGAGTTCACAGGGTTAATGGTATAAGCTGAAATCCAGACGACCTACTTAAATTCCTTTCCTTCCCTTAGTAGCTGAGTAATGGTGATGTAGCTTATGCAGGTAAGGTGGCAGTTACCTGATTGAGATATGATGATGAGCTGAGTCCTTTCCTGTGTGTGGGAGGGCATTTGATCCATGATCTGTGAAAAATCAGTTCCCTTTTTAGTATCTGAAGTCACTTTGGAAACCATATTCTACTCATACTTAGCAGACACCTTTGTACCTGGGCTATGCCTTGGACAACACGAAGGACAATGAGCAAGGTCACCCCAGTATCAGCTGCCAGTGGAGTGAAAAGGGTCAGGATGAGGAAATAAACAGGCCAGCACCAACCACGTACCTGGCCCCAAACACCCCAGCCACATAGTCAGTGGGGATTGGAGCCAAGAGAGAGCTGAAGCTGGGGGCGCTGAGGAGGGTTCCCTGGATCTCAGAAATCCAGTCATGTGAGGGTGGGCTGCCAGATGTCCAAAATTTGGGCTAGGAATTGTAATGGCCAAGGACTGGACAAGCATCACCATGACATAGGAGGGATTGATGCATATTCCCACAGGAACTCTCTAAGGATAAATATTCAGTATCCATCAAGCCACAAAGATCCAAGGCAGATCACAGAGTCTCAGTCAAAGTCCTTTCAGCCTCTTAGTGGCCACCATTTATATCTCTCTGACAATCACTTTGATGATTAGAGTGCTCATAAGAAGGCTGAAAATCTCATAAGAAGGCTGACAGGGGAAGAGTGAAACCAAAAAATCCCTACTCTTCCAGGACACAGTTGGAAAAGGGGGAGCTTCACAGTAGGTAAAGTTAGCACTCATATATTTAATGGACTGGATCTTTAACTAAAAAAAAGATTTTTTGGTGGCTGAAAACACTCTTTTTGAGTATGGCTAATGTTATGGGTCTGTGCAGTAGAAAAGGCAAGTGAAGGAAAGGGTTATGGTAAAATAAAATCTTTCCCTAGTTTCTCTCTACACACTTTGCTTTCATTAATAAAAATGCAAATTTATGCTGAATCTTCAATTATACTGATTTTTTAAAGATTTTTTTATTTGTCCTTTAAAGAACAAGTACATGCAGAGGTGCAAGTAGGGAACTGGGGGTACATGCCAGAGGTGCAAGTGGTGAGAGGATTCACCAGAGATGAAGTGGGGAGTAGAACAGCCACATATACTTAAATACACTACTCGGGGAAGCAGCGGGAGAGGTCTGCTGTGCCATGTGGGTAGCTCTTTGGCTGGGATCCAACTTGTGCTGCAGTGGTGGTGGATAGCTTCATAGTGCTGTGCTTTCACCTGTTTGCCACCAGGGAGGGCCCCTGATACTACTGATTTTAAGTGTAAATGGAAATATTGCTTAAATCTGTACATGTTGCTGATAAAGTCGCTGTCTATAAAAGATAAGATGTCTCTTTACTTCACAGAGGCAACAATTGTGTACCATGGAGCCCTCCAGTTTAATCATAAAGTAGACACAAATGGATGGTTGAACCAAAATCAAAATCATTTCTCAGTGGCAACGTAGTTGTGTTTCTGGAGAATCAGAAGAAATGAAGAGACACAATATTCTGGTACAAAATTCATTTGCTTATATTCTTGTCCATACCTTAGGTCTTCAGTTGAATACAAAGGGCCAGAGCAGTCCAAATTATGCTACTCTGAAAACAATGGAAAAGCTATTGTTTCAAGTATTATATTTGTTCCTCAAGGCTTGTTCCTCAATAGACGCTTCTTGTTTACATATGCCTCAGAGTTCACTTACCACTAGTTCATTCATGCAGTCAGCAAATATTTGTTGAATCAATAAATGAAATGTTTTCCTGGCAGGTACTTTTTCGTAGGTTTATGATTAAACAAGTTAGTACCAAAGTCTATTTTGGTAGACTTTTATGACAGAGCACTTTGAAGTTTTCTGATCACTACCAGCAGGTTACCAGACATTTCCATAGTCCATCACTGTATTTCTTGTTCTACTGTTATAACCAATACTCTCGGGTTGTACACCAACTTGGTGCCAGCAATTCCTCAATATGATGCAGGACCTGAATAGACATCAATAAGAATGACATTTGCTATGAGAAACTGTGAAAAGATTCCCAGTGACTAGAAAACTAGCATCACAACTGAGAGCAATTACTTTCCTCATCTAACCACATTTCCAGGTCTGGTTGTAGGATGAGGTGACATGGGAGTGATGAGAAGGAAGCAACGCCAGAAAAAAGCATTCCATGCAAAACAGTACATATGTCCTATTTTCAAGGTAGAAAGTGGATTGATATGGCCAGTGAAGACTGAATTAAAAAGGTAATTGTGGACCTGGTGGTGCAGGAGGTGCAGGTAGATGGCAATTAGACCTCTTCTCTCTCTCCCACTGCTCCCCTCAGCAGCTTCTTTCAGGTCCTCCATCTGTCACTGGTGAATCCAGAGTGGTGGCCAGGGGTAATACTAAATAGGATTCTGCTGGACAGATAAGAGGGAAGGGCTGGAATTAGCCTGGCAAGAGCTAAAGTGGCTATCCCAGCAATGTGTTTGAAGACAGAGTTAGTAAGAACCTCAATAATGTGGGTATGGGGTTAGTGAGAGAGTGGGATATCACTAGACCCTTGTAGATTTGTGACTTGATCAAACAAGTAAGTGGCGTTGTGTTCAGTGAGGATGGGAATACAAGCAGGAGGAAAACTGGTTTCCAGAAGCAAAAGAAGAGGTTAATTTTTGATATGTTGCTTTGAAGTAGCTGTTAATTTTCCTGTTAGGGAAATTGCGAGTAGATATTTCGTCTGTGAAGCTATAACTTGAGTCTAAGGCATAGGTAGAATATAATGTGGAAGGCTTATCCTTATATCAACGAATAGGTTGAGAATACCCAGAAAATTGAGCCATTCTTAGATCAGTTTATACAATTTCCCTGGTCAAGACTGATTTAAGTCTATTGCAATTGTGTTAACATGTATATAGCTCTTCTGCTTTTCACTACTTCACATGAGTGAGAGTGTACTTTAGAATTTTCCAGAGTGCAAATGTCTGTCTGTAGACTCAGCACTGAGTACTTCCATCAGATTAGAAAAGTGCCTAGTGGATCTTAAATACAAAATATAAATCCTTTGTACCCCTAACATTATTCTGTTAATAATTTCCTGAACATAGAGAGTTTTGTTGTATTTTACTTACTCCCAAACAAAAATTCATTGGGAAGTTCTGCTCTGTTTTGATTATTCATGTATAGCCCAGATGAATATCTTTCTCAAACAGAATTCAGCTTTGGCATTTATTGTTCACCATAGATGTGATCAGTGCTTTCTTTGTATGCAACACTCAAAACCAAAAACCTGATCTATGAAATTTATGCTTTAAGTTAGTTATCCTAGTTCCAATATTTATGATAATAACCCCTAAAAATGCAGTTCGAAGCTAAAGCCACTTCCGCATGAGTCTGATTCCCGCCTGCCCTAGAGGAGACCACATGGCGT
>NW_004567138.1:10060888-10103304 GCF_000260355.1 Condylura cristata
GAAGTACACTGCTGAGGGGAGCAGCGGGCGGGTCAGGAGAGGTCTGCCTCGCCATATGGTCTCCTCCGGGGCAGGCGGGAATCGAACTCATGTGGAAGTAGCTTAAGCTTCTTAGTGCTGTGCTATTTAACCCGCTGCGCCACCAGGGAGGGCCCGATTCTTCCTTTTTATAGAAGGAAATTTTCCAAAGTGAAATCAATATATTCTAGTTGGTCCAAATGATTTTTGTGATTTTTCCAATGATAGTTACTGACAAAACTATACTGAGTTTTCCATAAAAACTGACAACATGTGACTGTGACCCTTGCCTCAAAAACATTACAGAAGACTCAGCACACTGTACCCTGTTTCCTCATCTCCAGTTGTCTCTTGAGCCTACTTGAGACCGGACAGCCCTTGGCAAAATCCCCCCACTTCCTTGATGGCAAGTTGTGGTGACTCCCAGGCTTACTCTGTGGTGCTGACACCTCTGCTCTAGAGGCCTGCTATCCCGATTGTCATGACCATTCAGCCTCAATTTTCCTGTGTCTTCTCTATTACTCCTTTTGAATTTCTTTTTTGGTGAATCCTCATCTTATCTCTAATCTCTCATATTGGCGTCTCCAGGACTCTGTCCTTGAACTTTTTTCCCTAGCAAAGCTAGGGTATCACCTACTATGTAGTTCACCTGTTTGTTATTTCGTGATATTACACAGTCCTGTCTCTTACATAACCTATGCCTGATTTTCAAACTTCATCTCTTCACTGGCCTTTGTCTAACACTGATTATGCAAAAGCTAGCTCAGTGTTTCCAGTGCCACAAGGAGAATTTCAGAGATTTCCCAGTACCACACCTAACCCAGTCTCCCTATCTTGGTAAATGGCATCACCATTTCCCTAGTTTCCTTAGTTTATCTTGTCCCAATCCTCTAAGTTGTCTCTAATTCCACACTCTTTCTCAGCACTCAGCAACCAGCCTGTCCATGAGTTTTATGCCCCATCCCTTCTCAAACACCACTAACATAGACTCTTATCTGCTCCCACTATTGGTCCACACTCTTGCTCTCAGCCCCTGTGCAGATAGTGAACAAAATGCTTGAAATCTGAGTACATCATAACTCAATGCCTGAATTCTTCCATAGCCTTCTTGAAAAAAAAAAAAAATAAGGCAAAATGCTGAATTCAGTTTCCTTAATAAGGTTCCTGACCTTACTTGACCTGGCCATCCCACCCTGTCCCTTTGCTGACTGGATTCCAACCATTGCTGTGTTCCTCTAAAGAAGGCAATTCCAGGGCCTCCCTCGTGTGAGAGCAGTTTAGTCTCAGCACTGAGAAGCTATCAGCAGTCACTGCAGCATGAGCTTGATCTCTGGCCAGGGAGCTGGCCCACATAAGTCTACCTGCTGCTCCCATCAGCAGTGCAGTTGAGTCAACCTGACTGTTCTGCTCACCACTGTCTCTGGTGAACAAATCTTCTCACCCCTCTGTACCTCTGGCCTGTACCCCAGCTATTGTACACATAAATAAACAAATCTTAAAAAAAAAAAAAGAAATCAACTCAAGTAGTAGACTCAAAACCCATGAATGGGGCGATGTATCCTGGGCAGGATTCATAGAGGAGATAATTGAGAGCTCAAAACAATGAGTAGTTGGATTGAAAAAGAAGGCCAGAAATTAAACCAAGAATTTCACTTGATCTATTTAAAATTTTTAAATTATTAAAATTACTACGTATAAATAGGATTCTTAAGTTTATAAACACTGGCTTTCCCACTGCTACACAACAAAATCCTCAGTTTCATGCCTGTTTTGGAAATACACACTTATGGACATAGGTGCAATGAAAAAACCAAAAACCTAGGTCTTTACTTCACCTCTTTGTTTTCTTTTTCTGTCTTGGCTCTGGGCGTGAGAACTGGTGGTGAAGCTGCTATGTGAAGACCAAGTGGTGTGGGTAGACTAGAGGTGACTGATAACTGAAACCTAAAAAAGTGAAATTACGGATTATAAGGAGGAAGACTTTGTTTATTCTTCTTTATCAAAACAGTTCTACTGCCACAATGTCAAAACGATAAAACTTTGTCCCTTCACCACAGCATAACCTTAGGAATGTCATAACCCAGAATGACAGCAAACAGTGTTGTAAACCCTCCTCAGGCAGCAGAATGGCCTACCTGTAGCAGGTGCACACTTGGATTTACCTCCATACCACCATCGTCTCTGCTCCACAGGCATCATGAGTTCTGTTGGTGTTTGATTCTTACTCAATTGTTTGGCAATCTCCTGCCATTCAATCTGTCTCTTTCTAGACTACTCTAAATGTAAAAACCAAGACTCCTGTTAACTTACGTTATCTCTATTTTATTTATTACTGGAATTATTGATTGCTATTTTGACTGTTTCCATATGTGACCACAAGAAGCAGCTTTATCTGTTTTATCTAATCAGCAAAGTGACATACATAGCTTCTGCCACATTGGATTTCATTGGCTACATAGACAAACCTGATACAGCAGGAGAAGGGTATCTCTCAGGACCAGGAAAATGGGGTGTCAATTTAGAAGATTGCTACCACACTAAAATTACATTAAATTATCCAAATATAATATCCCCTTAGTGTTGACCATGGTTAAATTTTATGTTGAATAGTTTTATCTAATATTCCACAACAAACATGGTGATGAAAAGGATTCTTTTTAACAATTTCTAGAATCTAAGGACAAACTCTTATTTACTTTGAATATATGATGCTCGGCTTTCTTTTCAGATGTAAGAATTTAGCACCTACAGAATTATCCTATTATCCTCTGTTAAAAGGAATTTTTGCTTTTGAATTACCTTAAATGGTTATTTTCAAAAGAATGTGAGTAAATGTTTTTATGACCAAAAAGCCTTATCAGAAGGTAATTACTAATTTGGAGAATCACCTTCATGGATGTCCCAGGACTGACTCATCTTTGCCCTCTGGGGAACAACCCTATGCCCTATGAGGCATTCATCAAGGACTCTAGCTTCAAATAATCCAATCTTCAGAAACCAAGTTACAGCAAATAACTTTCCGAGTCTTCACTGTTTAGAATAGTGACTGAATCACTAAAGTGATTTACTTTACTCTGATCATTTCCTCAGATGAGTTGCATTTGTTTGGGTTGAGTTTATTATCTGCACATGCAACAAACATTCAAGTCCACCAGGCTGATTACAGGGAAATCTATTTCCAATAAAACACTAAAGAAACAAGCTGCTAAGTGTCTCCACAGTCCCCCTGTGCTCTGTTATTTAGGAATTTAGGACCATTGAGCCACACGAACAGAGTAGTGTGGTCACAGATTAACTCCTTTATTATGAGGTCAGATCGAGTTTTTAGTTCTGATTGTTTGAGTCCATAAGTCTTAAATAGAGAGATGTGAGGCTTGAGAAAATCTAGAATGGGAATCATAAGCTGGCTGTAGATCCTTTTCCTTGTCTTTTGTATAGAGCAAAGGAGTTCTACCAGCTCTATTTCTGTCCTACTAGGAAATGTGCTTGATATCAGAACAAAGAACAAGTAAATATTAGAAGTCATTGTCGTCTCTACTTGCATTTCCTAGGGGACCCTCCCAAAGCATGGTTTATAGACAGATATGTTGATAGATGTTTAAGGCCATCTCTAAATGAAAAGTGAAAACTCACAACACAAACATGCACACAATAAAATTCTTGAGGGCTTAATAAAATAACTTAAGAGCTAATGTGGAAAATTCTATTAAATGTTTCTTTATGTATTTTATAATCAGTTTTAAACTAAATGTGTTCTTGATTGTAGGTTAGTTATAATTTCAAGTGAATTGCTATTTCTTAGAAAATTGTTTCTTTAAAGATATTTTTATTGTTAACACTCGTTTACAATACTGTATGTGGTTTTGGGGAACAAGATCCCATCTCCTCAGATATTTATCACCACACCAAAAGTGTGAGAAATCAGATAACAAAGAACTGCTCACATGAGTGGCATTAAAAGTCCGCCCAGCCTGGGCACCTACACGGGACTCAGTCACTTCACAGCCATGTGGCTTCTCCCTCTGATACCATCACTGAAAAATAGATAACCACAAAACCACATTGAAATAAACAAGTCAGTTAGAAGTCTTATGTGAACTGGAATATGTCCATATGCTCAAAGTAATTTCTCTTAGTTGGACTTTTCTTCATTGAGAAGTAGTGTGTTTCAATTATGTATTTTTAACAAAGATAGTTGTAACTTAGCAGAAAGAAAACCTGACAGATATTGCTGATATGAAATGAAGAGAAAGAATTAACATTTAGAGAATAATACAAGTCCTACCTTTATTATTTGCTTGGATGCTCAACTTGCAGGTTTAGCCTGTGGTTCTTCATCATTCTTTGAAGCACTTATATGCGTTCTGGCACAATACATCATTCGAGGCTCATTGTGTATTTTTCCAAGCCAACCATAAGAATCAGAAAACCATTGAAGAGGTCCTGTTTCATCTTAAAGTTTAAGAATCAATTTAGAAGCTTCAGGATAGATGTGTTCACGGATGTTGGATTTGTTCTACCCATAGTTTTATTAGGAGGAGGAAGGTAGGGACCACATGTGTACAGGTAATTACTGGCGTGTCTGTCTATAAATACTGCTCACCAATCCAAAACCACAAGTTGCATGCTAATTGTCTGCTGCTCAGTATTTGTCATTCTTTGTCTCCAGCACATAATTCTTTTTGGTTTGATTCATTTCTTTTTGAAAAATAAAAATGTAGTGAATGTAATACAGTCTTTTGACATATGCAACATGACACTATTACCACAAACTATTTAATATATCCATTACCCCAAGTCACCATTTTCACATGTGCTTAGAATATGGATTTACTTAATTAATCCCTCTACCTGTCACCACCTGACCTTGCCACCACCATCTTCTCACTGCAGGAGATGCCCTCCTCATTCCTCTCTTACTGCTACAGCTCTCACATGGTGCCCCTTGTGGGGGCCCCACACCCCTGCCCACACTTCAACACCTGTCCCAGGCTATTCCTTCCCAAACGGAGATCTTCATCTTTCTTGAGCAGAGAGGATTTGTGACACTCTACACGAAAGTCAAAGATAAATGAAGTTGGACACTGGTAAATGTGGTGAGGCCAGACTTTCATCATTAATATCCTACTCAATATGGAAGACTCTAACATGACTGAATTCAGTGTTAATTTGTACAAAGGTTGTGGCTTATCAAAGGGAGAAGAGGAAACAGAGAAGTGAATGAGCTTATGAAAGTGACAATTGCAAATAGACAGGAAAGGAATTTGACAGTGGTGCTCACAGAATTTGGTTACTACCCCCCACAGAACTCACAGTCATGGTCATTAACAAATAAGAAATTCTTTCAGCATCTTTCAATTTTCTCAGACAGGTGCTTTCATCCTCTGAATGTCTCCATAAACTGCTAGAATTATACTGGCATTTCCTTGATATTACCTGAACAAAATTTCTCAAGAGCTGAAGAGGGGAGGGGCAGGTTTTGCATTTTCCTTTGGAACCAACTTAGTGAAGATAAAATGGAAAGTCAGGTTTCCTCCAACTTCCATTTTTAAAATAGTGTTCTTTAGTAATAAAACATCATGTAGTCATCTGAATTAGCAAACATCCTCCCCTAAGTAGGTCGTTGAAAATACTCATTCCAATATAGTTTGGTGCATCAACTAACATTTTAGTGTGTTATTCCTGCCATGTCCCTCTGGTTAGGAAAAAGTTGCAGGCAGACCATCTTCTGTAGGGGAAGGGATGTGAGCACTCTCTTTCCCTTTTTAAAAGAAAGTTTATTGAAGTTACATTGGTTTATAACAAAGAAGTTTTAGTTATACAACATTATAAATAAAAAAGTTGCAACGCTTATAGAAGATATTATGACTGGGACTAAGTCGACTGGGACTAAGTCCATATATTATAACAAAAGATGCTCCGATCATACATATGACTCAGAAAAGCTACAAGGGTGCTGGAACTCTGTGCCAGGCCCAGGGGAAGAAAACATGTATATTTTTCAATATGGTATAAGAGCAGAAAGAATAGATATCACACAGAAATTCAAACACGCCTGATTTCAAGTGCTCACAGGAAAATAGCTCACTTTCCCCCTTCCCATCCCCAGGGAACCACCCCAGGTTTACATAATCAAGGTCTCTGGGAAGATACTGCAAACAAAGCCAATTCAAGTTGAAAGTTAATCAGTCCAGCAAGTCTGAAAAGGTGTGTGTGAGGACACACAATTCACAACTGAGCCCCGGATGTCACTTCTCCCTCAGCTTGCTTGGAAGTGGATGAAAGTCTACTCATTCGCCCAGTCCTGGACCTCTGCCTTGCCAACAATGAGGTAGAAGGCCAGGCCTACAATGTCAATAGCACCACAAAGCAGGAAGATATTTCTCCAAGCAAGCTCTGCATCCTGGAGACAGAAACGACAGGGTATCAGTCTCCCAGTTAGCATCCCTCTTGTCTACTTAACAGGGTCTGGCACCATATCCTAGGACCCGCAGCATCAACTCTATTCCAACTTCCATAGGCTTCCTGATTGTTCCCAGAATATGCAGGTATGTTTCCTGGGCATTGGCCTTTCCCTTTGATCGGATGGTACCCCCCACCTTCCAATTTGTTTCATTCTTGCCTCCCTGCTTGAATGTTCCTTTTTACCTTGGGCATTTGTATGAAATTGAATGCCCACCCTCCGGTGCCTGCTTGAACCTCCCCTACTTATTCTTTTTGTACTTAACATCTGCCATTCGATGTATCATATATTTTACTCTTTCTTTAGTTTTCAGCATATTACTTTCTTAAAATACTTCTAAAAGAAGGGATTTGTGTACAATTTTTTTACTTAAACAATGCAAGGCACACATTCATTTTCAATATTCATTGGTTGGATGGAAGGTTGGATGAGTGGATGGATGGATGGATGGATGGATGGATGGATTGATGAATGAATGAAAAAAGGGAAAAAAATAGTAGCTTAATATAAACAACTTAATGTCATAGAAATATACTTTATTTTTTTTTATATTCCTGGATTTCTGTTGGAAATGTAATAATGATACTACATAAATGTCATATGTATCTTTCTTCATATAAAGGCTGTGCCAATAAGACTCCTTAGAAATTTTCAAGTCTTCTATTAAATTTTATTCTACAACTCATCTCCAAAGATGGGAAGCTATCATATTGGAAAACCATCAGCCAGCAACGCTGGTCAGAGGAGTATGTCCGCTGATGAACTAAACTGGGTGAGGCGCAGTGTTCCTTCACTGTGTCATGATATCACTCATTCACCCTGCAAATATTTTTTAGGTTACGGTTGCCTGGTGCATTTAAGGTTTCAACACTGAAAAATGCTACATCCTAGAAACTAGCTGTCCCAGTCATCAGAGTAGTTAGAAGAAAGGCACAGATGTTGCTTTAAAAAAATTGCTGGGCCCTCCCTGGTGGTACAGTGGATTAAAACAGAACTGTGAAAGTTATCTGCAGCCACTGCAGTGGTGATAAGTTCGATCCCCCACCAGGGATTGATCTACATGATGCAGCAGACCTCTCCTGACCCACCCTCAGCAGTGTGTTTTAGTGCATCTACCTGTTCTTCTCCCCACTCTGTCTCTGGTGAAGCTTCTCACTGGCCTGTATCCCAGTTCTTATTGTGCACCAAAAAAAAAAAATCTTTTTAAAAAAACTGTTGACTACCATGAGAATATCACCTCTAGGAACTTATAACACATAAATTCAGAATATGGAACATCTGACCATGTCCACACCTGAACCTGTGGTCATTTGCCTGCAAAATTGAGCCTAGAGTGAACATGAGAGTGTATGGAAGCTTGGGATCCCCAAGTTTCGCATTGAACCACATTGAGCAGGGAAGGAAATGCTCGCAATGCAAGCTCTGTAGATTTCTCTTAGATTTTCATCAGAATACCAGACCTCACCTGGTTTATAAAATATCCAGAAACAGTGGAAGAGAGGGCACCTGCTGCATAAGAAAATGTTTGTGATAGACCCCTGATAAAAGCACTGTACCTAAGAGAGAGAGAGAGAGAGACATATGAGGGAAAAGTTTGCAGAGCAAGTAAGTGTTGATCTCAGCTCCTTTGTTGCAACTTTTACAAATCTCTGTGGCTACCTGGGCTGTGCTGAGCCTTAGTAAACCTACTGACTAGTTATTAGGAGAGTTCTTTCTGGGGGCCTGAGACTTGGAAGGGGTAAACTGTAACTAACCTGTGAACATTATTTACACAGTGATTGATGGTTTTATCACATTCATATATTATCTTGGTTGCTACTATGAAGTCCAATTTTGCAACCTGATTTGGAGATACAAAATCTCTCTCTAAGGTTTAAATGACCCCCAGTTAAATAAGACAATGGCTCCATTGAGACTAAGGTCTCTCCCTCATATATTGCCTCATAACCTGAGAATTAGTGTGAAAGGACCCCAGGAGTGAGGCCTGAAGATTTAGTCATCTTGATATTTACTGGTACCACAGGTTAGTGTTCCTCTTGCTGCCCCCTGCCTTTGCCTGCACTAAGGCCTGCCATGAACAAGCCCTGTTCTGTTTCCTGAGTGCTTTTGGTGATCCAACCTTACACGATGGCTGTATTCCCCAAAGAGAGTCGCCGCTGGTTGGACTCTGATTGTGGCCACTCTCTACTCTTGTTTTCACCTAAAAATAACGATTGAAGGACTCTGTTTTGGGTCCTTCCAGCAGCCATTTGGATGTAGGGCTGGGGCCAGCTGCAGGTATTCACTCCTACTTTCTCCTTGTGTCAGACCAAGTCTGCCCATAACACCTGAATTGAGTTTCTAGGAGGATAAAACAAAAACATCCCTACCGAGGAGCAATATCCACCATGTTGAGAAGAACTCCTACTTCAGACAGGACGCGGAAGATGGGAGCCAGTAACAAGAAGGCCAGAGTGATGCTGTGGCTGGATCTCACCCATTCCAGGGACACGTAGAGTCCAGTAGGGATGAGGACCGCTGGGCAGGAGACAAACGCAGTGAACAGGCGGCTCCCTGAATTCCCACACTCACCCCTCTATCCACCTTATTTCTTACCTATGGCAGTGAAGAGTTTCCTGATAGTGTTGAGCCTAAGGATTTTTCTGGAGAGCAGAAAACCAACTAGTTGACCTCCAAGGATAAGACAGGGAAAACCAATCAAAAATGGCAGAGCTGTCATGATCCCACTCTGAGGAAAGAGATGAGTGAGGGGTATGTCATCACCCCCACAGTAATGTAGACGGAGTTGTGGGTTGGTTGTCTACAGCTACGGCTATACAGATGCACATCATTTTTATGTAAGCGTCATGTTACTCATATGAGCTAACATAATTTAAGTGCTTGGGGGAAAGATCATGTAGTTTATAGTGAAAAATAAAGGGACTAATGTTTTCTATATATATAATATCACCTGGAAAAAACAGATGTAAAAAAAAACGGCCAAAAAAAAAAAAGGCAGAGAATATGAACATTCACTCCTTTTTGAAGAAAAGGAAAATTGTGTAGCTCTTAAACATATTAAAAGATTCCCAAATTCATAATAATTATACTACTATCCAATAAAATTCTGCATGGATCAAACTGGCAAAATCAAGGAAATCTTTGACCCAAATACACTGAAATTTACAGGAAATGCTACAGAACTAGATGACCAGTCAGCAAGGCTTCACCCCTACCATTGCTAAATCGCGGGGTACAACCCAGATGTCACTCCACTGGGATCTCCTGACACTTTCCCTAGTTTATTTTAAAGATGTTTTTATGCTTAAAATGTTTTTATAAATTGAACCTGGTTATTATCAATTTGGTGTCTATAGGAAAATGCAAGGAGGAGAACATCCTTTGTTACACACAAAGAACAGTTCACTCTCACCTGGTCCAAGCTGTTCCTTTTATGCCTGAGTAAAGGGAGACCATGAAGGTCATGTGACTTAGTGGGAAATCACCCTGAGAGCTCTGAGGCCAGGCCCTTGACCCCCCCACCACTCCCCATCCTGCCCTGCTCAGCCTTGGCGTCTGGGGGTGAAAGCCACGTGGCCTCACTCAGACACAAACCATTCCCAGCTGCAGCCTCAGGACGCCTCGCTCAGCTCAGATGTCCTAGTTCTCTCCTTCACTCCCTGGCCCGTGTCCTGGTTTTCTGCTGCTTCTGGTCCTCCTCCACCTTTGGGGCAACCCACTGTCTCTGTGTCCGGGACTTTCTGATCTCAGCACCCAGGCTCCTCGCATGCAGGAGCCACAGGCTCTGACCTCTGCTAAGAGGCAGCTCTCTGTTAACCAGTTTGCATGTTGCAATCACCTGGGACACAGATTTAGTGTCTGAAGGGAGGGGGGAACAGCAATAGTTCAACTTTGTGAATTATCTTTACAGTGAAAATACAACGCTTTTAACCATTAGAAAATTCATTTATGAAGAATTGAAAGGCAGTTACTCTCAATCAGAGCATTTGTACCCATAAATGCACCATTTATTATATATGTTGTACTTCAAAGAAGTGTCTTCTTAACACAAGTGCTTGATATAAGCTTTATCAGGAACATCTATCCTGTCAATCATATCTTTCACCATTTTTTAATGCTTCTAAGTCACTGCTTTCTCAAAGAGACAATATTGCTAAAGCTGTGTGGTTTAAGCTGACAGAAGTGCATCATATTTGGAAATGTTAACTGGATGAAACCTGACATTTTTTAAGTCCCCTTAAAAATGTGACAGTCTACGAATGTTATATTGACCTAAAACCATACAACTCTGTCCCAGTAAGCAATAGGTACTTCTCAGTGAATCAGAACCTCCTGAATCAGAATGCAAGTAAAACACATTGCCACTCCTACTTGAATATCCTGTGGCCTAACCCCCTAATGTAACCATAGAAAGGACAGAGAATTCCACAAAGTATTTAATAGAACAGAATGAGCTACTGCTCTATACTTACATCTCTGATGTTAAGTTGAAGTTCAGAGTTCATGAATGTTGGTGTATATGTCAATGACATATAATTACGCCAATATATAGTGAAAGAAGAAACTAATATGGCCCAAAGTGGCAGGGATTTGACCATGGCCTTCAGGGGAACAGACCAGCCAGGAGAACCACCCTAGAAGAAAGCACATAACAGTGTCCCCTGCATCAGAGACAGAAGCTTTGCTCTACTGCACATCTCACCTCCAGCACATGCAGACAGACATGGGAGGTGACAGAGGAGATGCTCAGTGCACCTGTTCAACCAGTGAAGCCACGATGTATTCCTTCTCAGTAGGGCTGATAAATGGATGATTCACAGGGTCCTCGTAGACAAGAAGCAGCCAGAGAAAAGAACAGGCACAGCCTATTCCACCTGGGAGAAGAGGGAAATGGATTGGAGTTTTTCAGTTTTGCTCTACCCTGATGATTGTTCTCATTGCCAATATTTTATTCTCCCCTGAATCTACATCTAAGCAAAATAACGTCCTAGTGCAGGGTCTACCTCATCATTTGATTGTAGCCTTGGCCATGTAACTTGTTTTATCAATCGCTTGGGGCAGGTCAGGGCCTTTCTCTTTGAATCACTGAATTTTGCCACTTGCCTTCTTAGATTTTAGCCATTTTCCTGGGAAGAACATATTACTAATCACCCACTGTCCAAGGAAATATGAGACACAGCAAAGAGAAGTGCCCAGCTGTCCCACAGAACTAAGAAAGTAAGTGACTTTCATTGAAAACCACAGTATTTGGGGTAGTCTTGAGATGACAGATTAGTAAAGTACTAGAATGTTGCCTCTGGAATGTTCCATGTGTCTTTGGGAAGGCTCAGTATCATGCCCTGTGTACTGTACACACAGTTGCACCTCATGTGGTCTGCCCTGCCCCCAGACTCTCCTGACTGACTCTCTACTGCAATAGGCAGTTTAACTATGATGAGATCATGTTGCCATAATATTCTGGTTGCATAAATAATAGAAGGTACTTTAAAATGTATTAAATAAATAAACATAACTAAAAATAAAATCACACCAGATAACACTGTCAACAACTTATGAGAGAAAGCTCCTTGGAGATCCTTTGTAGGTTCCAATGAGAATGAGGACAAAATATTATGATGCATTTCAATGCATAAAGTTATTCTACCTACACACTCAAGCTGCAGAGACAGACTGCAACTATGACAACATGGTTAAGCCTGAACATTGTCAAATTCAGTTATATAAATATCTATAGATAATAGATAATAGGAATTGACTAACCATAGATAACTTGTAAAACAGAAATCATGCCCAGCATTCTCTGTCCTAAAAGGAAAGTCTTAGATCAAAGGCACAAACTTACCAAAGATATAGAAGACATAAGGCCACCCTAGGGTCTGGCAGAGGACACCTCCAACAGCGAAGATGGTGAAGGCCCCCATTGGTATCCCTAAAAAGAAGTGAGTTATCTGGGGGTGAGGGGCAAGCTTGGGAATCTATATGCTTCCTACAGATCAAACCCCACACAAAGCCAAGCTGCACGGTGATTAAAGGTTTGGCTGTGGTCCAAACAATCTAGCTTTAAAACACGTTCCTTCGCTCAGTAACTGTGTGATGAGGAAGCACAGTGGTGACACTGAGGGACAATTACCTGATAGAGCAATGGTGACCAACTGACTCCGTTCCATTGGGGGTGCCCACTTGACCCAAATTGAATACTGTCCTGTGGACACCATAACCTGAAAAGGAAAATTTACCTTCTTAGCTATCTGATATCACCTTGGAACCCATATTCTACTCATACCTAGAAAGTATCTTGGTACCTGAGCTATGCCTTGGAAGATCCGGAGGACAAGAAGCAAGATCGCCCCAGCATCAGCTGCCAACGGAGTGAAGAGGGTCAGGACTGAGGAAATGAACAGGCCAGCACCAACCACGTACTTGGCCCCAAAGACCCCGGCCACATAGCCAGTGGGGATTGGAGCCAAGAGAGAGCCATAGTTGAGGGCACTGAGGATCAATCCTTGTGTTTTAGGGTTCCAGTCATACAATGGGGCCTAGATAAAGAACAGAACATCATTGTTAATCTTTACCTAGAGACCTGAAATTGTTTATTATGAGGAATTGAGAGGAAAAAATACTTAAAATTAGCAGTCCACTTTCATATCTCTGCCAATTCCTTTAATCTACCACTTTCAACTATATAGATGTATATACACATATATGTGAAGTTAATGTATTATTTCCCCTTTACATCACTCCCCAGTAAAAATTTAACTGATCAATTATATATAAAAGAACATAAAAAGAAAAGAAATCCATAAACAAAAATGGCATCATCAGCTAGGGAGTTAAAAAAAAAACTATGGAAAGTGAGGATATAGACACAAATCTGAGAAGCCTGCTTTGCGATTATTTTCACATTGGAAAGGAAGAACTATGTCTACTAAATTACTTCACTATGAGTTTCTATTTACACACATAGACAGTAATTAAGAATACAATCTCCTAAGATACTTATTATATTCTTATAGAACTCCTGGAACATAGTAGGTGCTCAATAAATCATTCTCTAAATAATATCATTTGATTTTGAGAAACAATCCAGAGCCTCATTAAACTCACCACTGGCTTAGGTTCCTTTAGAGTTTCATTCCAGTTGTCCCGCGTGTCAGTAGGGGGGCCTTCTGTGGAGGCATTGAGTGCTGTGTGGTTCACCATCGCTGGCATGGTGATGCTCAAGTTCAGTTGTTGGGTGACAAGAAAAATGTTACAGAGAAGCAAGATGAAGGCCAGCCCATATCGGACTGAGCAAAAACCTGAGATGAGAAAAAAACAGTTCTTATAAGTAGGTGCCTGACTCCACTCTCCCTCAGTCCAGAAAAGACTGCATTGTGTCTGTGGAGCAGGAATAATGAGAAAGCAGACATTGGTCTACAGAGTCTGGTGGGCACCTGTTCCCCAGAGAAGTTTGGAGCTGATAACCCCAGAACCACTGTTCAGAGAAATAGAAGGAGTGGCCAGAGTGAGCATTTAGAAAGATTTCTAGACAGGGTGCTGGGATGAACTTAGTAGGGTGGAATTGAAAGAGTGGGTTTAGAGACAGAAGAGTGATAAATTGTATATGAATAGGAAAGAAGTTGTTAGCAATGTCGCTAGTGTCCCACATGAGCATCGGGAATGATGTGTGATGTCATTTATCACCAGAGAACATTGGTTTGGTTTGGGTCAGAGAGATGAGGCTTGAGAGGTAGGTAGATCAGACTACAGAAGTCCATCAACTTTATCTTTGAATTTTTTGGCTACTGTTGCCCAAAATGCACCCATGTTCCATGGGAACTCCTGGGTGATCCTGGGCTGAGTGCAGACACACAATTGGATAGGAGTGGAAGGGTCAGTTGAACTCTCCTGTCCTCATGGTGGTGGATGCCCCACATTCTGGCTTCTGCCAGGGAGCAAATGCAGGTGGAGGTCCAGTGCTGTTCCCTGGGTAAGGACACCCTTGTTAGGAGGTGACTGCCAGACCCCAACTTGGGTTTGATTCTGGGAGCATTTAGTTGAGCCTCTGCCTTTCCCCATCTGTAAAACATATACATTGGATTTTGATCGCCAACATATTGTTACAGCTGACTCTACTTAGGGTAACTGTCACATTTCCATCATCGCCTTTTCCTAGCCAAGAATCAGGATGAGGCCCCATGTAGACTAGTCTTTTTCTCTGTCCCCAGGTAGAATTTTGCAGTTATCTTCAGTAAATCTCACAAGGGTTTTTTAAGTCCTTCTTTACTGTTTCCATAGTGCAATCATTGTTCTTTTTGTTGTTGTTGTTGTTCCCTTAGATTTAAACCAAAAGAAAAAGGAGGAAGGAGCACACACATAGCAGTCAAATAATAGGAAACAATAAGAATAGTTTTTGCCATTGCTATATTTTATGGAAACTCGAGTTCTATCAATTGCATTTTAATTCCAAACACAGACTTTTGCATCCCACCTCCTCTATGTACTGTTGTGTGTTTTGGGGCAAAATCTGTGTTCTGTGTCATCTATTTCCTCTGTCATCTATTTTCCTCTGTATTACTAAAAGAACCTACCTCAAGACATTTCCCTGACAACTGAGTAGATTTACATAAATTCATTAAGTGATTACTTACATTTGGAAGGTTCTCTTCTTACTTTTTTTGTTTTAATGCAAATACACGATTTAATTTTCTAATATTCCAGCGAGAATTTCATGAACAAATATAACTGAGCTCCATTTGTAATGTGTGTGAGTTGTTTGGCCATACAAGGTTTATAAATAGCTTTAAACTTTCCATCTCAAACCATAAACCATTTTCTACTTTTTCTTAGGAAGTCTATTTCAGAGCACTGTCAGACTCATTAGTACGGTGGGCCTGCATATCCCACACTCATTTTTCCTATATCATTAGTGCCTCATAATCACATGGTGCACTTGCCACAATTCGTGAACCAGCATAAGCTTTATCCAGATGTCTTGGATTTTTTCCCTATTTTTTTTTCTTCCTGTGGCAGCAATACATTCATGAAAACACAATACATTTCATTGTCAAGTTTCTGTGGGCTCCTTTTCCTAGCACAGTGTCCAGATTTTTTTATCACCTTGGCCAGTTTGAAGGGCACCAATGAGGTATTTGTCTAATGCCCCATAACTGGCATTTGATGGTTTTTTTCAAGATTAGAATGAATCAGTGTGTTTTTGAATGGAAGACCACACAGGCAAATGTTCTCATCATTTCACAGCAAGGGTACATTTTTTTTTAAATATATTTTTTAGTTTTTTACATCATTCTTCATTTTGTGCATTTTTACATCTCAGTTGTAATTTCCATGGGCGTCCCACCACCAATTCACCTGTGTGCCATCACCATAGTCCAGTGCATATTTTAAGGCATTTTATATTCACCTCCCTCAGGTGTGGTTCTCGCTGCTCTCCCATCTGACTTATCACTGTTGATAGTGGAGCTTAATCACTGACCTGTGGGAGTATGGCCAGGTTTCTTCTTTGCAAAGCTGCTCCTTATCCCGCCCTTTCCATACTGAGTTCCAGAAGTCACAAGCACAGTTCACACTCAAGGAGAGAGACAGGAGGCTCCACCCTCTTAAAGTGGCAATCTCCATGAATGCTTTGGATGTCTTCTGCACAGGATACGAAAGCATTTTCTGCTCTTTAAAAAATCTCCCAGAGTTTTCCTAGTGAAACTACCAGGACATAATTTGTTTATTTTAAAATGGGTAATTTGGGGACACACTTTTCCATTTCCTACATTATTTTTGACAAGATTTGTTTCTTTATTCAAAAAATTATATTTTTATAAAAGTACATGCCCTTGCTCTATTTACAACATAATTAACATCATTTTTAATGCTTCTATCACTATTTCCTCTATGATTACTTATATTTAATCTCTCTGCAGATTAATCTGGGTATTGGGTTGATTGCTTTACTCCCAGGAATGTAACCTCCTTATCCAAAAAATAAACTCTATTTTTATTTCAATTTCCTTCATGATAGGACATTTACATTTTTCCTACATTTTTGTTACCTATTTTGGTTCTCCACAACTTTCCTTGAACTTGTCAACACACTGAATTGGATACTTAAATAACAGCTTTCCTTGTGACATTTTATACCCATCTATCTATCTATCTAGCTAGCTATTTATTTAGAATTGGGGCACAGGCCAGAGGTGCAGGGACTGTGAGAGGGTTTGCCAGAGAGTGAGGAGAGGAACAGGCAGATCAATGAAGTACACTGCTGAGGGGAGCAGCGGGAGGGTCAGGGGAGGTCTGCCGCGCCATGTGGGTCACCTCTGCTGACAGCTTACAGTGCTGCATCCTAACACATTGCGCCACCAGGGAGGGCCCGTGACATATTATTTTTTAAAAGAAGTGGCAATTAGATGAGAGAGAGGACAGAGGTGACATGCATGAGATGGTGTAAAGGAAAAGCTCGTTCCCTCTGAGAACATCTGGATAAAATATGAGCAGAAACAGTTAATGTGGTTTCTCTACCTGTCAACTTAAGAGTCAGCAAAGATAAACTTGTTTTCTCAAAATTCTGCTCTGCAATTTTTCCTTTATCTGAAATAATGTTGCTACCTTCCTGTCCTACATAGCAGTCAAGGACTTTTTAAAAAGATTTATTTATTTATTTATTTATTTATTTATATAGAACTGGGGTACAGGCCAGAGGTGCAAGGGCAGTGAGAGGATTCACCAGAGACAGAATGGGAAGCAGAACAGGCAGAGTGAGGAAGTACACTGCTGAGGGGAGCAGTGGGTGAGACAGGAGAGATCTGCCGCACCATGTGGGTCACCTGCAGGGGCTCAGGATGGAACTTGCACTGAAGTGGCTGTGGCTAGCTTGCAGTGCTGCACTTTAATCCATTGCACAACCAGAGAGGTCCCTCAAAGACTTTTTTTATAAAACAACTATATAAATTCATGCCATTCACAGCAACATGGGTGGAGCTGGAATTGATTATGCTCATCTCTTATAGGATGAACTTAAGAGAACCCAATGAAGAGATGGGGGGGGAGAGGATTTTTATTACAATACAAAACACAACAAAACAATCCAAAAACAAATAGACAAGTAAAAACCAGAAAGATCCTACAGAGGAGGGGGGCAGAGAAGGGTCAGAAAGAAGGAGGAATGTGGGGAGCTATGGGGATGACAGGAGGGGGGAACGGGAAGAAAATACTGTTATAAAGTGAATAATAATGTAAATATATGAAAAAAATTTTAAAAGAGTTTAAAAAGAAAGGAAAAGTAATTGATATTCATGGACCTCATCCTATTCATGGAATATTTATAACTATATAAAACTCAATGTCAGTGTCCACAGAATAAAGTTTTATTAATATTATCACACTCATTAAAAAAACAACTAGTTTTCAGTAAAATGCGTTTTAACTGTCTTGAATTATTAGCAATGGTGCTAGGAAAAACATGCTATCAATAGATCATCAAATGGTAAGTCAGAGATCCTGTTTCACCCACAGCCAGCACGTGTTCTTACCTCTCCTGAAGGTCTGTTCTTGAGCCATGTTCAAGACGCTCTCATCAGCAACAGTGTACTGATTGCCTTCTGCAGACATGTGTCTCTCTGCCCAGGACTGGCATTCACCTGGTGGAGGAAGAGTGCAAAGTCAGAGAGAGCTGGGAGGAAGTGCCATATCATAAATGACATTGCTTCACATCTCCTAAGAATTAGGGGATTTGTTTGTGTGTGGTAAAAGTGCTCGGTTAGGATTCAGAAGACTTGGGTTTTATCCTGACTATAACTAGCCAGTTGTGTGGCTGTTGAAAGGTCCTCCCAGTTACCCTGGGTACTATTAGTCTCTGCTTCTCTAAAATGAGGATCTGGCCTGGATGACTTAGATGAATTAAAATTTTCTTTCCAGTCCATATTTCCATGTCTCTCATGTGATAATAGTATCAGGAGGATATCAAAACCAATAGACTTCTTTGAAATTTCTTCTTTAACAAAATTTTTGAGTGACCAATGATTTATAATACAACACTCTTGGGGAGTACAATTTCGCATGCTCATTTCTGTATAAGCCTCACCTTGCCTACCATCAAAACACATCTGTATGTTTACATACAGATAATAAAATTATCTCAAAAATTCTCTATTATAACTATCTAGATATAGAAGTATAGTAAACATCATCTTTATTGAAATGACTTATAACATTATATAGCTTTCAGGTATATATCATCATACATCAACATTTACCTATACTATACTGTCATCATCATTAAAAATAACTTTAAACGTGTTTTAAATGTATTTCCAGTGATTTGAAAACCCTAAGAGTGGAGAGGAGACATCAATTTCAGCGATGCAGGGGCTTGAGATTTAGACCCCAGAGGGGGTGTGAAGGTTGAAGCCTAAACCCATTAGAACCAGAAAAATTAAAGGGGATCAAAACCAAATTAAGGATCAAAACAACAGAGAAGCAGGGACAATTTTCACCTATATTGTCCCTAACTCTGTTCTGAGAATAAGCACACCCCCCTGAAAATTGCAAAACTCTTCACTATATGACAGGGAACTGTGACTGAAATCATACTGACTTCATTGTCTGAGAAAATAAAATGTCTTTAGCTAATAAAGTGAACTAAGAATTGGGTCCAGGTTCTTACCTTAACCCCAGAGAGGAAACCCTTTGGTTACCAAATTCTTCCTCCATTAAATACTCCATAAAGCATCACATTTCCGTGTGTGTTACTTTCTCCAATACTTAGGCTCAATGGAAAGAGTTGGTATTTTTAGGTTAATTTGACCTTTTGAGTCCTGACAAAAATCTTTCTTGGCAGGATGCAGCCTTTACATTTATTGGCTCACCATGGCTTTGCTTAGTGCTTTCTTATTTTTTTTTTAAAATGCTTCACACTTTAAAAAGTCACACATATGAATCTTAAGCTGAAGGACATCTAGTCCAGTTCCAATTTAGGGGTGATATAAACCTCAAAAATAAAGTTTAAAATTACTACTTCATCTCCGGATGATCAAAAACATTCAGATTCTCTCTGTAGCTTTCCTTTCTAGTGGTTTTATTCCTTTGAGTTCTGGAACTCTTGTTTCTTTTAAGAAAAGGGTATTGTTTACCTCTTTTTCAGAGTTATCTCAGCAGGAAAAGGTTTTTTTTTTTAATTATTTTTTTTTTTAGCCTACCTTCGGACAGCAAATTTAGGTTCTTTCTCTGGGGACCATGCCCTTCCCATCATCTTAAATGCAGAAAACTTATGGGAAAATGGAAAACTCACCTGATGTACGTAGAATGTATGGTTCAGATTTCTTTCACATATAAATTTCTCTAAGCTCTTCAACATTGTTTTATGCCAAGTAGTAAATGATTACCTAAAACTCTTATCATTATGTTACAAAAGAGTAAGAATTTATTGGTTCAATGGTTTAATATTAACTTCTGTTTCATTGGTAGGCAATTTCAAGAAATCTTTTCCATTCTGAAATCTCAGCTGAGACCATTCACATCTTCCACAATCTTCCAGTCAACATCAACTTGCCTTTTTATAGGATCCTGTTGCCCTGTGTCCCCTATAAACATCACTGTCACCTTCTGGGTTATGTTATTCTTCAAAACTGTGTGTATATTGACCTTTTCAAGACCTCTCTCCATCATTCTCCTATTAAACAGACCTAAGCTCATCACAGAGTGAACTCATGTATTTGGGTGGATTCAAATGATTCAGTGGTTTTGATTAGTGCTATTTTTACTATGGTTATTAGTGATTTTACCCTGAAAGTGAACACCCTGTAATTCTGCTTCCTCACCTTCAATTCTCTATTTGGACACGACACCTTGGCAAAGCTGCACCTAGTTCCATACTGCACATCCAGTGGTTCCGCTAGGCTCTGTCTGGCAAGGTGTGACATCTCCCACCACTCTCTCTCAATGCCTTACTCTCCCAATTGTCACACACCAGTCAGCCTCATTTCCCCATCTGAAATTTAGCACCTTCTGAATACTTTTTTGCTGAACCTTCATCTTGTCTCTAACCTCTAGTGTTGGGTATCCCAGTCTTTGTCCTTGATCTTCTATCCTACCTAAATTTACCCACAAGATAATCCCATAACGTCTACTTTCTTACATGCACTTCCTTTGACTATAACAAGTTCCAAATTTTACCCCTTCAGTCATCTTCACTTCTCATTGAATATGCAGGAGCTAGCTCAGGAAATCCTAACCCGCCCCTCAACCCCCATAGATCCACTCCTGATGAAGGTTCCCCATCATAGTTAATGACAGCACCGTTTCACAGTTAATCTTGCCTAAAACCTCAGAATCTTTCCTAATTCTACATCGTGTTTCACTACTCACCATCCCTTCCTCTAAAATGTTGCATCAGTTCACTATCAAACCTTTCTTCAGCACTACTACTATTTTTCATTCCCTCCATTTCTAATGTAATCATCTATCACCAGGATAAATAAAATAGACTCTGACCTCTCCTACTCTTTCTACTCTCTCTCTTTCCATCCCTCTTCACATAGTAGACAGAATGCTTAAAATGTGATTAATAAAAACAGTATTTACTGGTTTAATGTCTTTCAATGTCTCACTACTAAAATTAGGGCAAATGCACCAAATTCACTTTTCTTAATATGCTTCCTATCCTAAGTGACTTGGTCATGTTCAGCTTGTTGACTTCAGCACCCACCAATTCCATTCTCTTCCTGAATTATAGCTAGTTCTGCCTTCTCAAGAAGCTTTTTCCTACTTCAAGGCCTTTACACTTTACAGTTCCTCATGCCAAGATGCCTAAATCCCCAGTGTGACTGCAAGTTTTCACAATGTTATTAAATATTGAAACATAAAACTAAACATGACAAGAATCCTATAATATGCTGTTTAGTAATAAATGAAAAAGATCATTTAACAAAATACTTGAAGAATGCAACTCCAACAACAAATTTCAAGTGGTATCTTCAAAGCATGAGTGTGGTTATGCAAACTGCATAGAAGTCATGGAAAAGACCCTTAAGAGGTCAAAAAAGTGAACAGTAGCAGAAGGATTGAGCAAAAGTAAAGGTCAGAGCAAGGAACATGACCTACATTTCTTTTACTTTTATTAAAATATAAAATCAAAATTTCTCCATCCTAGCTTCTCTTCCTACCACCATGGTATAAAAGCAAAAACCTCCTAGTAACTACAGGTTTTCTGGCCAATGTACCATTTTTAAAAAGTAGGCCTGAACCTCATCAGCTTTTTAAATTGTTGTTCTTTTCTGCCATGATTGTGAATGTGATTTGGTATCACCACAATGTGAAGACAATGAGATAGATTACAGAATGAAACAGAATAGAGTAATAGGGGCAGTATTAGTCAGGGTAGTTTAAATTAAAATGACACTAGAAAAGAAATTTCTAAAGTACTGTGTGTGTGTATGTGTGTGTGTTGCCGAAGTGAGCACTACATATATGTGTGTGTGTGTGTATATATATATATATATATATACACCCATATGCATATAAACACATACATATATACATATGCATACATATATGTATATGTATACGTGTGTGTGTGTGTTTGTGTATCTCAAATGCTTTCTTTTATTCTCCATCTGCCAGTCCTCCCACACCACCAGCAACTCCTGGAGGGGAGCTTATACTTACACCAGGTGCCTTCCAATTTATTTAGGCACCTCAGTTTTTTTCAGATACAGGCCAAGAGACTCTCCTTGATGTTCCTGTCCATGGAAGCCAAAGAGTCATGTTTTCCTGGGATCCCTAGGGCTGTGACAACAAGAAAGACAGATCTTGATTATCTGACTATCACCCTGAATTCACTGAACAGATAGCACATTAAAACATTCCCAGTTTGTATGTAAAAGAGACCTACTGACTAGTCTTGGGACTTTGACCTAAGGAGCAGGCTTGGTTTGACACATATCTGAGGGATAGCCTCTTGGTTCTCTTCCTCTGATTTTCATCACTCCAGTACTGCAAAAAGAAGCTTATAAGCCTCATCTGAAGCCCCAGATTTTGCAATATGTTGCCGAGGACATATTACCTAGCCTGGTGGTCAGCAGGGCTTACTTTTATAGTTCCACTGTAAACGATATATTTGCATACTTTAAGAGCTGCTGCCTGAATTAATTTTATATGGTTTAAAAGAATTAATTTTATATGGTTTAACTTCATTCTTTTAAATATGATTTTGGGGACTCCCTAGTGGCACATGGGGTTAAGCGCAGCACTATGAAGCTATCTGTAGCCACCTCAGGTGAGTTTGATTTGTGGCCAGGAAGCTGACTCACATGGCACAGCAGACCTCTCCAGACTCGCCCCCTCATCAGTGTATTTCAGACAATCTTCCTATTCTTTCTGCTCCCCAGTCTGTCTCTGGTGAAATCTCTCACCGCTACCCCCCCAACCCACACACACCCCTTGGCCTGTACCCCAGGTCTTTTTAAATAAATAAAGATGGCTGCCCAACTTTCTCAGCACTAAGTTTTTAATATATTGCCCAAAAAGGCAAGTTTTTTATAAAAAGGGGGAGAAGATAAAGGACACTTGCATGGACACAAGATGGCAGACAGAGCTGCTCTTCAAAGGGACAAGAGGGGCCTGTGTATTCCCAGGTGGGCAGCCTTGCAAAGGGAGAGGCTGGGTGACAAGAAACAGCGCATAGACACAGGCCACAGGAGAGAGCCCACTGCCGCTTTGCAAAGGGAGAAGGTAGGCAGTGAGATGTGCCTGTACTGGCAGAGGCGGGCAGAAGGGCTACCGCCCAGCACTGTTTTTGAAGAGCTTTTCTTTCAAGGTGTTGAATGAGATCCCCTCTTTAGGGCATCCTTTATTTTGTGGTGTTATCTTTATCACAATAGCAAAACAACTGTGCTTTGTTCCTTCACATGCTCAAACTAGACACTATTAAAATAAATTAGCCATTTGGACAATCACAAGGCATTGAGACCCAACAGCCAAGTTGAAGGATCAAGTGTATCTTCCATATGAAGTCACTCCTTCAGGAATGGTAGAGATGGTTCCTTCATCAGACACATAGAAAACAAGCACACATGGTTAAGCAAAGGAGCCAGAGGAGTATGCTGCAAATAAAAGAACAAAATAAAACCTGAGAAAAATAATCCCAATGAAAGGGAGATAAATAATCTGATCAGAACTGAAAGTCAAGGCTCAGCAACTAGAAGAATAGATGGTCACAAGTGAACTTCAACGAAGTAGAAAATACAAGAAAAGATAGAGCAAGACAGTACAATAACTAAACTGAAAAATAGACTAGAGGGATTCAACAACAGACTAGATTAAATAGAAAGGATCAGCGAACTGGTAGGCAGGGCGGTGCAACTCACCCAATGAGTGTGGTAAAATAAACTTAAAATAGTTTTCAAAAGTGAAGATAGTTTAAGAGAGTTATAAAACATCAAGCAGACTAATATTTGTACCATACTATTACAATAGTATGTTATTCAAGATTTCTGAATAGCAAAAGAGGCTAACATTAAGAAAAATCAATAGTTTTATGACATGTTATAAAATCTGACTCCACACTCAGTTTAGAATGAAGTCTGATAAGTTATAATTACACTATAGCCACTATGATTTTATTACAGGTATTAAACATTTATAGGCTACTGCATTATATATTTTGGCTTATTTTCAAATCATCATCTTTTATGTTTATTATCTCCCTCTGAAGCAAGTAGATTTTTATTTACATAAATCTAAAACTATTTATATGTTAACCTTTTGAAAGTTGATGGCTATTATATAAAAATTACAAGTCAAGTTTTTAATATTCTAATAATAAACTTCTATATATTCTTTTGATCTTTGTCTGAAGAGACATAGGACAGAGTAAAATGAATTTCTATGGAGATGAATAATTTAAAAAGAGAATGAGTTGAACTCTAGTCTCTTGGTAATGTTGGTGATGAATTGGAAGGAAGACCTTAACACCTTTTAATTTTTTTTTGCTGGTATTATAAACCCCATATTACAGACTTACCAATATCAAAATACCCTATGCTTCTTGAGAGAGCATTACTGACTAGATACTTGAAGAATTATGTGCAGATATCCTTTGCGCTTATTCCCCCATCAAGAAATTATGCTGAAAAGTGAAAGATTACAGACTTCCATTTCTTCTAAATCCAAGCAGCTAATTTGTCTTTCTCTTCAGATCATTGAAATGCAAGCCTTAAAACAAAATTTTCCCACCCAATCACTATTATTACAGACATTTGTCTTCCTCTTTCCCCTGAGGATATTTCCCAAGATCCCTGGTGGATCCATGAAACCTCAGATAATACCAAACCCGATATACATTGTTTTTTCCTATACATGCATATGATGATAGATTTAATTCATGAAGTAAACAATTAGAGATTAACAATAGCACAATAATTATAATTTCTTAAAAGTATGTGAATGTGATCACTCTCTCACTCAAATTATTTAGTAATGTAATATTTTCAGACTGCAGTTGACTACAAGTAACTGAAACCTCTCAAAGGAAAGTTGCAGCAAATAAGGGGTGTGGGGTGGGGGGTGGGGAGGAGAGGGAGAGGGCGTTGCATTTATTCTTTTGTCCCAAGTACTACAGTGTTATCACAATAGCAGAACTGTACTTTGTTCCTTCATACTAAATAACTTCAGGAAATGCCTTATCAAGAATACCAAGGTTCCTGGAAAATCCTGCTGGATCAGCGGCTTTACCTACCTGCAGCAGGTGCAAAGGTAGATTCACCCCCATACATGCATCCTCCACAACCACTGGCATCATGAGTTCCTTTGCTGGTGAAATGCTTTAGGAGGCTCCTGTCTTCAGTCAAAGATTCTTTTTAGACTACTATGAATTTATAAAACAAAAGTCATGATAATTTAAAAGTATCTCCATTTTAATTTGACTGTTTCCCATTACATAACTGTAAGTACATGCACTATCTATTATAACCTGATCTCCAAAGTGACCTATTACAATTCCTGCCACATTGCATTCTATTGATCATACAATACAATGTGGTAGTGACAACACAGGAATAATGGGGTGCCATCCTCGAAGCTGCTTACCACACCGGGAATATAATTAAGTTATCCAAATATGTTTCATAGAGTTAGCCATGGTTCAATTCAAGGCTCAGTCATTGTCTCCAATATTCTACAACACACATGTGGAGTTGACAAGCACTCTTTTTAGCAAGTTTCTGACTCTAGTGACAATAACAACATTGTTTCACTTACTGAAGATCATAGTGAGTATACTACTGGGAGTATTCAACAAAAATTTTTTACAAGTCATTGCTTTATTCTGTTTATAAGAATTTTTGTCTTGAAGTAACTAGAGTGATGCATTTTTTGGTGCCTTGTTTTTATCAATATGTTTTATTAATATTGACTTACTCAGTTGGTGAATCACCTTTATGAACCCTATAATGCAAACAAGGACTCCAGTACTCCATTCATCAGACCCAAGTATTTTCAAAGCAAGTGGCTTTCTAGGGTGAGAGTTGTATTTAACTATGATTTCCATGTCTATATACTGGACCATTTCTTTTCATTTAATAAAACATGTTGTAGTGCTTTTGGTTGAATATATTATGTGCAGATGTAGTCAACACTCAGGAAAGTTAAATACAGTTTTTTTCTACTTTAAGTAATGCTCTAAAGAAACAGACCAATAAATGTCCCCACAGTGCCCCTGTGCTTTAGAACCTTTCAGAAAGAAAACTAGGAAATTGGGAGTCCTTTCTGGAAAGAGGGCAGATCAGGGCTTGTTACATTCATGATTGCTATCCAATACATCTGAAATAGAAAGATCTGGGACCTCAGAAAAGCATCTGCTTAGAATAGCCTGAAATGGGAAAGATGAGCAAACTCTAAATCCTTTCTCATTAGTGCAAAGAAGGTGAATTCTTCTTAGATCTAGCTTTGCTTTCCTCAAGAAACATGTTGCAATTTGAGACCCAAGAGCAAGTGAATGTGAAAATTATCATCCTCTATACATGTATTTTTGGAGATCTGATTTTATAGATAGGGATGTGGTGGTAAAATGTTTTAACAACTCTCTAAGAGAAAAATAGACATACATATATGCCTACATACCTACCTACCTACATTCATGCTTATCAAATCCATTATAGTGCTACAGGGTTAATGCAAAAAAAAAAAGTTCACTGTTTATATAGTTTTAGAAATAATTTTTAAGCTAAAATCTACAACTTCAGGCCCTCCTTGGTGGTGCAATGGGTTAAAGCACAGCATTAAGAAGCTTAAGCCACTTTCGCATGAGTTCGATCCCTGCCTGCCCCAGAGGTGACCACATGGCGTGGCAGACCTCTCCTGACCCGCCTGCTGCTCCCCTCAGCAGAGTACTTCATCAGTCTGCCTGTTCTGCTCCCCACTCTGTCTCTGGTGAATCCTCTCACCCTCCACATCTCTGGCCTGTACCCCAGTTCTGTATGAATAAATCTTTGCAAAAAAAAAATCTACAACTTCAAAAGAATTGCAATTTCGATTTTTATGACTACACTGCCAGCAATACTGTCACAAAATCAAACTGTGGGTCCTGTCAACTGGTGAGGACAGTGTCTACCATTGGGAGATATGAGCTCACACAGAGGGCAGTGTGAGGAGCAGTGAACATGCCCAGAGACTGCCTCCACACAGCTGATGATAGCATTTCAGTATTTTTCATTCATCAACTGGCCAACCCTGAATGGCTCACATATGGATTGATATCTGTGTTCCAAGCGAGTGCAATTTTACAAAAATAATCTTAAATCCTTTCATTCTGTTACTCTGGCACAAAATACTTTTAGTACAATAAACTTGTATATATTTAGATCTGTTCTTGGCTTAATATTTAGTTTAATGTCAATTATTACTGGGACCCTGATATATCAACTGGTCAAAAAATTTAAAGTATGTACATATCAGGCAGGTCAAACAGCCTTTGCCATTTTAATTTTTTTTAATTGCTTAATATTAGCTGTTGATTCTATCAAATGTTTACCATTATTGGGACATTATGAAAAATACCTACTACAATATTTAAGTTATAGTAGATTGCAAATGATCTACTTGGGGGAAGTTGAAGTAGATGCATGTGGCGTACAATCTCACAAAAAGAGAATAGCGGAAGATCCAGAGAATAGGATACTATTGTTCAGTTTTCTTAACTGACTATCGCAATTTGCTTCATATAAAAGGTAACATTTATTTTCTGAGTGTGATTTCTTTATTCATTGCATTTTCTTAAAAGTTTTGGTTGGACATAATAATCAACATGGTACTGGAACAAGAACAGACACATAGATGAGATGATTCGAATAGAAAACCCAGATATAAACCCACAGGTATATGGGCAGCTAATCTTTGACAAAGGAGCTAAGAAGATACAATGGAACAAAGAAAGTTTGTTCAACAAATGATGCTGGGAAAACTGGGTCTCTACATGCAAAAAAAAAAAAAAAATGAAACTAGATCGCTACCTTGCACCATACACAAAAATCAACTCGAAGTGGATTAAAGACCTAGACATGAGGACGGAAACCATAAATATACCTGGAAGCAAATATGAGTGAAACACTACACTACATGACATACACCTCAGTAACATCTTTGAAGATACAGCACCCAACGCAATGATAGTGAAAGAAAGGATAAATAGATGAGACTACATCAAGTCAAAGAGCTTTTGTACAGCAAAAGAGACATTACAAAAACCAGACATTCCACTGACTGGGAAAAAATTTTCTCACACAATACTAGTGGTAAAGGGTTGATCACAAAGATATACAAAGAATGATGAAACTCAACAAAAATAAACAACCCCATCAAAAAATGGGCAGAAGAGCTAAAAAGACATTTCTCCAAAAAGGAAATGCAGATGATCAACAAGCATATCAAAAGATGTTTAACATCACTTGTAATAAGGGAGATGCAAATTAAAACCACAATGAGATACCACCTTACATCAGTGAGAATGGCACATCTTAAAACAACTAGCAAACAATGTTGGCGAGGATGTGGACAAAAAGGAACTCTCCTGCACTGCTGATAAGAATGCAAACTTGTATAACCACTATAGAAAACTGTTTGGAGCCTTATCAAACTGCTAAAAATGGAGCTTCCACATGACCCAGCAATCCCACTCCTAGGTATCTACCCAAGAGACACAAAAACACTGATTCAAAAAGACAACTGCACCCCCATATTTATTGCTGCTTTATTTTCAATCAGAAGAACATGGAATCAACCTAAATGCCCAAAAGTTGATGACTGGATTAAAAAGAGGTGGACATATACATATGGAATATCACTCGGCAATCAAAAAGATAAACTCATGCCTTTTACACAACATGGATGGAGCTGGAGGGATCATGCTTAGTGAAATAAGCCAGAAAGCAGAGGAAAAATACTGGATGGTTTCACTCACAGCAGGAGCAGAAAGGACCAGGGGGAAATAATAATAATGATGAACAACTATGTACCAGAGACATTTTACAGGAGTGGAGAGGGGAATGGGGTTAAACATGGGGAGTGCACAGGACTATGGTGATGGCACATGGGTGAATTGGTGATGGGAAGTCCACAGGAATTACAACTGAGATGGAAAAAAGGACAAAATGGTGTAAAAATAAACTATTATAATAAAGTAAAAAAAAAGTTTGGCTGGGATATAGGACAGATTTCTTAAATGAAAAAAGCAATGGCTTAGTTCTTGTGTTGGGATACTTTGTGAGTTGATTCTTGGCTTTTCAATTGATTTCCTTGAAATTATAAATGTTAAAAAGAAAACAAAATTATATTATTATGTTATTGATTGCTATTAGTTATTCTCTTATCTTGTTATTAATTCCATTTTGTTTTTCTCCTCCATGTCCATTTGTCCTCAAAGGAATTTCCAGGACAAACTTGAGTTAAAAATAGCATTCCCTTCTTCTTTGTGACTTTGCAGGCAGACTCTAACTTTCCTCTTAAATAATAAATTGGTGGTTAGTTAAATAGGTAATTTTGTTATGTTAACAAACTGCCTTTCTATTCTTTTGAGTCTGAAAATTAAAAAACAAGACTGTAAATTCTGTTAATGATTCATCAATATATCATATATTTTAATACTGAATGCAGAGTTCCATTCTTGGCATTAAATTCAGTCAAAAAAAGTCAAAAACAAGGAAGTTGAAGAGTCTGGGATGAGATTGATATGACAATTAAACATTAATTACATTTAGATCTAAATATCTTAGCATCAGGGATACAACAAGAAACTCACTTTTGTAAGTTGTGACACTAATAAAAATAAATCATAGATATGAGTCCCCTGAGTGAATAGTGTTCTCCTCCATCTTTCAGACCCATGGCTCTGCTGGGTATTAGGTCAGATGTCTACCCTATATCTGATAGGACAATTATTGAAATGAAAACCCTTATGTTGAAATAAGCCTGATCTGAGGAATTAACCAAAATGCAATTGTACCTTTATCTCCTACCCCACACTAGCTACAAATGATTAAAGATACTTAAAATTAGAGAGTAATTGCACAAGTGATACACTGAAGTGCTTGAGTGCAAACTGCTGGCCTGAGCCCAGTCCTCCACAAATAACATAGTGTGTTCTCCCAAAACAAGGTCATTCTCCTACAGAACTACAAAGCAAACATCATTGTCATGGAATTAATATCACCATTAATTTCCAAGCCCACTTACATTCACAGTCATACCAATAAGGTCCATTTGGGCAAAGGATTTAGTCTAAATATGCATTTAGACATTCATGTTCCATTTAGTTGTTATGTCATTTTAGTTTTCTTAACTGTGGGATTGTTTCTCAGCCTTTCCTTGATTTCCAAGATGTGATTTCAAAGTACAGGCTATGTATTTTTTATAGGCTGTCCCTCAACTGGGGTTTCTCCAATATTTCTACATGATTAGAGAATAGACCATAGTGGGGCCTCTGCATACTTCTAGGGCTTCTCCTACGACTTCCCAGCAGTCATGTGATAGTGAAGTGGACCATTCTAGAGGATGTTAATTCCTTTCACCTGATGGTAGTCTGTCAGATTTGCCCTTTGCAAAGTTATCCCTATTCACATTGAAAATGCACTATGAAACACACTATTTCTCAACTACAGAATAGTCTATGGTAAGGTACTTTGAGAATGTGGATGTACTCCAATTCACATGAGACTTCCGATTAATTCAATTATTTAATTCAGGGTCGACTGTTGGCTTCTTTTCTAGCACAACCTATCGTTCCAGCTTGTCTTGTACATGCCTTAGCCAAGCACAAGTGTCAACTATCTCTTGAATAAGAATTGTTTCCTTAAATTCCAAGAATCATATTTGAAGATAAGATCTCAGCCCTGTATGTATTAAGGTGTTGGGGTCTCTCTAGTCTGAGTCCCTTCAGAAGGACAAAGTTGGGGGTTACATATCGATACATCCATTTTCTATTTATACACCTGTCCCTCTATCTACTTATTCTAGCACCAATGAATTTACAGGAGTAGCCACTTACCCACCCGACGCCATGTGATTTATTCCATTTTTTATCAATATGTATAACTGCCCTTTTTCTAGTGGTGAGGTTTTTTGGCTAAAGATTTTGACTTTAATATTAACTACTTAACAGAAACAAAGTTTCCCTTAACATAGTGAGTAAAATTCAATTTGGTTTGAAAGTATCATCAGATATCACATTTCTTGCTGTCTCGTCCTCTGAGAGTTTTATGCCCATGAAACTCGGTGGGCCCACCTAGCACTAACTCATCAGTTAATTTGTGTAAAAAGCAAGTAAGCTCTTCTTTTAAGCAGTGGAAGAGCTTAGGGGTCAGTGTTTCTGGGTTGTGTTTCGTGTCTCTTTTGGCCTTAATTAAACTGGCTATTCAATAACTTCCGTGACTTTGCCCTCACGCTTTCCCTGATAACATTCAAACAAAGTTGCTCAGGAGATTGAGGGAAAGGGCAGAAATTTCATTTCCCTTTTGAACCAGCTCAGCAACAAAAAAAATAAATAAAAGTGAAAGTATGATTTCCTCCCTACATAACATGTTTTGTTATCAGGTAGCAAGGATCCATTTCCAGTTAGGTCATTGAAATATTCATTTCAACACGTAGTCCTGTGAATCAACTAACATTTGAGTATGAGATTCCTGCCATTTTGCCTGCTAGGACAGAGTGGCAGGCAGAACACACTCTGCAGGGAAAAAGGTATGACTAATTTCTTACTTTGTGCTTTATTGAAGAGACATTGGTTTAAAGCATATAGATTTCAGGAGTACAAAATTATAAATCAACAACTGCATATACAACATTATGCTCATCACTGAAACTATATGTTCATCTTTCTCCATATAATTGGCCCCTTTAACTAGATAGAACATCCCCAATTCTTCCTTCCCTTCCAGTAGCCACTAATTTATAATGTAAAGGAATATTTTTGTTTTATTCAGTTCACTCCTGTTTATCACAGGAGAGTAAAATTATATGGTGTTTGTCTATCTATTAATAATTTCTACCTACTACAATAAGTATAATAATGTTATTCACTCCACCCATGCTGTTGTAAATAGCAGGGTTTATCTTTTGTATAGCTTCATATTATCCATTTGTCTATATATAACACACCTTTAGTACACCATAAAACACTATCATCCATGAGAAATGTCAAGGTTCTTAGAAGCACTAGTAAGAAGCTCAAGGGACAAAGACCAAATATTTTAACAAAAGACATTTCTCCCATGTCTCAGGAAATTACATGATTTTTTTTTTTAGGAGCTCTGTACCAGGAACTGGGGACAGAAAAATAAACAGGTGTTTCTGACTTTCACAGTAACACATAAAAATTCAGACACTTATCCTTTCAACTATTGATCGGTAAAAAGACTGACCTTTTGCCTGTTCCTCTCTGAAAAGTCTTGGAGCAAACCCACCACATTACCCAGCCTAGGACTCTTAGAAGATACTGTAAATAAATCAATTGAAACTGAATGGTAATCAGCTCATCAAGCCTGAAAAGAAAATGTCCCTGAAACCATGAAAAGTGCAACTAAGTCATAGGCTGTTAGGTATCACTGGGTTTCCAGCGAAGTCGTTGATGCCTATTCCTTGGCCCAGTTCTGGATCTCTGCTTTGCCGAAGATGAGGTAGAACACCAGGCCTGCTATGTTTATAGCAGCAGAAACCAAGAAGACATTTCTCCAACCAAATTCTGAATCCTGGAGGAAGGGAAGTAAAGGTTATAGTGGTCTCCTAGTTATTATCCCAACTGGTTCATTCAAAGGCCCTGGTGACTTAAATTGCTGCTCCCATCCCAACTCTGCTCCAAATTCTATAGGCTTAGAGCTTGTTCCTGAAATATGCAGATACGTTTGCTATACACTTACCTTTCCCCCTGATGGAATGTTCCTCCCCTGCATGGTCATTTGTTTCAGTTGTTATTTGCTTCTTTGCTTAAATATTTATTGTTTCAACAAATATTTCCTTGACCACCCTATCTAAACTCGAATTATATCCCTCTTCCTTGCGCTCTTACCTTCCCTTATTTACTCTTTTCTTCACATTTACTACCCACCACTCAATAATTTTCTGTTGGTTACTTCCCTATAATATAGGCTCTGTGAAGGAGGAGACATTTCTTTGTTTTATTCACTTAAGCAATGCATGGAATCTGTTCATACTCAGTACATATTAGTTGAATGATGAAAAGGATGAACAAATGAATGAATGAATAACAGAGGAGATAAGCTCAGTTTGAGAGTTTCCATTTTAAACCACCACTTCCTGACAGTGTATCAGACAGGGTGGGAAGGGAACTGAGATTCCCAAAAGGAAAAAAGGACTTGATGTCACAAAACATGCACTTTATTCTTTATTCATATTCCTGACTTGTTGGTGGATAGCCATATAGAATTTAAAGAATGATACCCTTGTGAATGTCATGTATCTTTCATCATGTAAAGGCTGCTTGACAAGGTTCTTAGGGCATATTCAAATCTTCTGCTGACTTTTATTCTAAAATAAATGCATCTCTGAGACGGAAGACTGTACAGCTGCAGAAACATCAAGCAAACACTGCTGGATAGAGAAGTGTTTCTGCACTAACCACTGATGGACATACCAGGGTAAGGTGGAGGTTGTTCTGTAACTCTGTCATTCAGCATCTGACAGATTTATTTTGCAGATACTGGTTAGGGTACCACATAGGGTGACTCACTCTTTCAAGACTGTCTAGAACAATCAAATTTTCAACAATGAAAGTATCACATCCTGGAAGCCAGACATCCCACACAAACCAAAAAGGTTTGTCACTTTACAAAATGACAAAACTAAAATATATTTTGGTAGAAAACCTAATGAGTAACACGAGAATCTCATCTTCTATGAACTGACACAACAGACTTATAAAAGTAAGCATTCCACTTCTCTCCACACCCAAACCTGTGGTCATTTCTCTGCATGAACTGAGCCTAATGTGAATGTGAGAGCATGTGGATGTCTCAAGACTTTCGAAAATCATAGTGAGCCACACTGAGGAGCAAATGAAAATACTCGCCATGTGACTTCCATTGAGTGACTTTTGTTGGATTCTCTTATAAATATTTTCACCAAGACAAATGACCTCACCTTATTTAGCAAATATCCAGAAACGGTGGGAGAGATGGCTCCTGATATGTAAGAAAAGACATGTGATAGTCCCTGGAGAAAGGCACAGTACCTAAGAGAGAAGAAGAAGAAGGTGAAAAGGAAGGAAAAAGACTTCCATGGCAAGCAAAAAGGTAATCTCAGCTCCTTGTTACAATGCTGTGCTCATCTCTGCGGATACCTGCAGCTGGGCTCACCCTCAGTCATACCTAAATGAAATGTCCTGACCTGTGATTAATAGGATCTTGTGCTAGGTCTCATTTCCAAAGAATAACCTGTATTAACTTGTTGACATTGTTTAAACAAAGTTTACAAATTGATGCTTTGCACCTGGTTTACGTGTTCTTTTCAATTCTGGGGGGGGGGGGTAAAAGCTCTCCCTTCATCTGTATAACTGATGTCACTTTAATGAGACTTCGATGCCCTGCAAAAATGGTCTCTTCCATGTATCTTGTTTCATTATCTGAAAATGATATTTTGTGCATTTTGAACAAACATGACATTTGAACTATATTTAAAAGATTGATTCCTTGCTAATATTGATGTATGTCAGAGGTGCATGTTTCTCTTGGGGTCCCTTATCCTGTGTTAACACCTCATGAGCAAGCCCCGTTCAATTTCACAAATCCTTTCATTGAGCACTATGTGAGGGTTATGCTCAATAGCAAGAGATCACTGGGGGTCTCCTCTCATTGAGCTGTGAGTGTGGTCACTGTCTACTCCTGTTCTCACCTACAAAACTAAGTTCACTCACATTTGCTCCATGTGCCAGCATATTTTAAGGCTCCTGGACCTGACCTGAGTTTCTAGGAAGACAAACCAAGAGTCCCTACCGAGGAGCAATATCCACGATGCTGATAAGGACTCCTACTTCACAGAGACTGCCGAAGACACAACTCAGCACCAAGAAGATAATGGTGGTGCTCTGGCTGGATGTGACCCAAGGCAGGCACAAGAGGAGTCCAGTTGGGACAAGAATCCCTGGGAGGAGACAAACCCAGTGAACAGGAGGCTCCCTGAGCTTCCCATACACACCCTCTGACCATCTCGGTGCTTACCTAAGGTGGTGAAGAGCTTCCTGATATTGATGAGTGTAAGGATTTTTCTGGAGAGGAGGAAACCAGCCAGTTGACCTCCAAGGATAAGGGAAGGAAAGGAAAAAACAAATGGCAGGGCTGACAGGATCCCACTCTGAGGAAAGAGATGAGTGAATAGCATGTCATCCCCACAGTAACACAGTCTGAGCTGTGGGGGGATTGTCTGTATCTGTGATGAGTAATTATATGCTCATTCCTCTAATATAAATTCCATGTTACTGGAGTGGGGCAATGAGGATGCAAATATTTTAATATGGGGGGGGAAAGGGACTCATTCTCTCTTCCTATATAAATATCACCTGAAATAGATATTAAATAGAACAAAACCCAGTAGAAAAGTAGGCTAAGGTTATGAAGAGAAAATATGCATAAATAAAAGGAAAAATAAGGGTCCCTAAGCATACTAAAAGGAACCCAACATCATCATAATAAAACTATTATGTGATACCATTCTGCATGAATCAAGTTGAAAAATATCCCAAAGTTAATTTTACAGGAACAGTATGGGGTTGAGGAATTATATTTGCAAGTATTATTAATGCATTATGGAGGGTAATTTGACAATAAATATAAAAATACATACAGCCTTTATCCTTGAATCATACATACAGAGATTTACAGAAAGAGTCACACCATCTAAGAAAATAAACAAGGTTTTCACCGCAGCACTGTTCAGTGAGTAGATACCGTCCATATGTCATTTATGTCCTGATAGGAAAAGGACCCTCAACATAGTGCGGGGATACCAGCCCTTTCAATATGTAAAGATCTGTCTGAAGCTCTCATGCGGAGATATAGATGAGCGATCTGTGGGAAGACTAACAGTGGCAGCCTTTATCTTCATGTGCCTTTTGCTCTTTTCCTTCCAAACTTGACGGGCCTCTTCTGTTTCCTTCTAACTGGTCCCTACCAGGAGGTGACTTAAGACTTGTGACACCTTTCAGCCTAAGTGACTCCACATTGGGCCAACCCTATTTGGCTGGGCATTTATGAGAGGATAAATAACTTCGGGTGTTTCAGTGTTTCTCCTTTCATGTGCCCCCCAAGCTCCTGGCATTTTAACTATATTCTTTTCTCCTCTCTCTATTGCATCCTAATTGTATTAGAGTTGTTTTCCACTGAAGGTTTTATGCACTAGAGTATGTTTTTTCTTTATGTAGTGGATGGCAGAACTATATTTTGCAGGTAGGTTTGAGGGTCCTAGGGTGTCCTTCAGTACACTCTATAACACAATCGTCTTGTGAATTAGTGCTTTAAGTAAAATCTGACACACTCTTGTCCAGTTTTAAAAATCCAGCTAGCAAGAATGGAAAGATTCTTGGCAGTCAATAAGATCATCTACTGGTTTGGTGAAAAATCAGAATACTGCACACACACCTATACTTTTCTCCATAAATTGAATAAAGTTTCTAACAAGTGTTTCCATAAATTGTTGGTATAAGTCTTAATGCTAGTAATTGTCAGCATGCATTATTCATGCTTCTCAGTTATAGCCTTCTTAAAGACAGAATTTTCCTTGTCAATGCTTTGTTGTATAAACTGCAAATATTGAATGGATTGAACATAACATTTTTGGCTTGGTTCCTTAAATATAATGACAATCTATGAATGTCAGGCCAACCGCTCTGCCCAGTGGGTCAGGGGTTACATTCTCAATGCATATAAATCTTCTGAATCAGAATTCAAGTGAACCACATTAAATATATCCTACATGGAGGATTGAGTCTAATCCCCTGATTTTATGCCGACAGGAGAAATAGAAGTTTATATAAAAAAGCATTTAAACAGAGGAACAGGAAGAACTTTCTCTATACTTACATCTCTGAGATTAGCTCGAAGTACAGTGTTGATGTATGTTGGTATATATGACATGATGATATAAAAACGCCAGAATATACAAAATGTAGTGACCAAAATGGCCCACAATGGCAGGGATTTGACCATGGCTTTCAGGGGAACAGACCAGCCAGGAGAACCACCCTAGAAGAAAGCACATAACAGTGTCCCCTGCATCAGAGACAGAAGCTTTGCTCTACTGTACATCTCACCTCCAGCACACGCAGACAGACATGGGAGGTGACGGAGGAGATGCTCAGTGCACCTGTTCAACCAGTGAAGCCACGATGTATTCCTTCTCAGCAGGGCTGATAAACGGATGATTCACAGGGTCATCGTAGACAAGAGGAAACCAGAGCAAAGTACAGGCACAGCCTATTCCACCTGGGAGAAGAGGGTGCAGTTAGCACTGGACTACTCTTCCAGTCTGACTCTAGCTGGGATGGCTCCTGTGAGTGGCAGATGGCTGACCTTAATCTTCCACATTCTACCCCACCCCCACATCTACCTTCTAGCACCAGGATGCTTTCTAACCAGCTGACGTTGACCTTGGTCATTTAACTTGTTTCTGTCAACAGCCTGGGGCATTTCAGAGCCTATGAGTTATGAAACATTTCATTTTTTCACTTTTCTGGAAGAACATGATGCAGCTTGCCCATTGTCCCAGGCAGATACAAGGTAGAGAACAGAGCTAGCCAGAGATAGGAGAATAAATGATTGCTGTTTTAGACCACAGAGCTGGGGGAAGTTTTGAAATGCACCATTAGTAAGGCAAACACTCTGCATGAAACTTCATAAGTATGAGCAACAGAAATTATTCAAGCAATGGGAGGGGCTGCTGTGTCACAGCATATTTAATGTACGGACTTACTAAACATTTGTGGAATCTCTTGACAACCTCTTGATTTGAAATGACTTGCTGGGAAATTTGACTAAGAGTTCTCCAAATCAAACAAAGTGCCTGGGTGTAGTGGCTGTTCTGCATTTGTGAAGAAAGGTATCAACCACAACCTCGCAAGTGGATAGGGTTCTTAAACTTTTCAAAAAGGAATTTAAGTGCATCATGTTTCCAGTCAATACTAATGATGTGGACTGGCCCAGTATGGAAGCGCCTTATCTATTAGAGAAAATCTCTTTGTTGAGGGCTGCACCTATTCCTGCAGCTAAGTCTTCAGTGCTAGACGTAGTTATGGAAGGGCTTAAAGAACTCAGACATCTTGGATTTTGTATATATATTTTTTCCCACAGTCCCCCATTCAGGACATCAGAGTAGTTTTTATTGTCACATCTCTTTGAACTCCTTTTGTCTATGACAGTCTCTCAGATTTTGCTTTGATGAGTTTGACAACGCTCAAGAATACCAATGAGGGATTTTGCAGAATGCTCCTTAATTGACATTTTCTGATGTTTTTCTTTAGACTGAAGGCATGTATTTTTGAGATAGGCTATAAGGTTAAATGACACTCTCATTGTATCATATCAAGGGTACATGTTATCAATATGACTTATTGCTGCTGATATAAACCTTGAGCACCTGGCTTGTAATAGAATTTGCCAGATGTCACTACTGAGAAACTGCTCCTTTCTTCTCTCTGTACACGCTGTGTCCTGGAAGAAGATGCATGCATAGTTCACACTCAAGGAATAAAGAGCTAGACTCTACTTTCCTAAAGTGGGCATCTCCATAAATTCTGAATCTCTTCCTCACAGATTACACAAGTATTTCCTTTTTTTTTGTATTTCCTTTCTCTTTTAAATTAATTTATTTTTAAAAAATTTATTTATTTATTAGTTTATTTATTTATGTGTACAAGATTTGGGGTCTGTACCCCAGAGGTGCGGGGAGTGAAAGGATTCCCCAGAGACAGAGTGGGGAACAGAACAGGCATATCTACTGAAAACCCTGCTGAGGGGAGCAGCAGGTGAGAGAGGAGAGGTCTGCTGCACCCTGTGGGTCACCTCCCTGGCTGGGGATGGAACTTATGCTGCAGTGGCTGTGGAGAGCTTCAGAGTGCTGTGTTTTAACCCACTGGACCACCAGTGAGGGCCCAGCATGCTTAAGTATTTTCTGTTCTTTAAAAGCACAAATACAACAAGCAGGAGGAATCCTGCAAGTAATTGAATGTGAGGGCGTTGTCAAGCAAGCAGGCTATGCTCACTAGTGCTTCTAGCATTTCTTCACAGATGCAGAACAGCCACCACACACCAGGCATTTTGTTTGGTCTTGAGAACTCTTAGACAAATTTCCCAAAAAGTTCACTGCAAATCAAGAGGAGAGGGGTAGGCAGAAAAATGAGTACTGTTGCATATGGGGATGGCGGATGTTAACATAGATTCTGCAAATATTTAGTGAATTCATACATTAAATATACTGGTGCTGCTTCTCAAAAACTATGTGCCTGAATAATTTCTGTTACTCATACTTAGAAAGTTTCGTGCAGTATGCTTGCAGATTCATCTGCTATGATGATGGCACTTTTTTTTTCTAGAAAACATTGATATGAGAAAAACCCAAGAGTTAAGAATACCATCCTCTGATGAAAACACAATGGAGCTCACAGGTCCCACTTGAAACAGGTTGTTTGCCAGTAAGATTTCAGAGAACATTGCAAAAAACATTAGCCAAAGCACAACCACTAACCCAAACTGTGACTGGGTATGGAAAACACAGTAAAGAAGTAGGATGGTGACTGGATAATCCAGGTGACTGAGAACGCTGTCAGCAGTGTGTCTCTGCACACGGAGAGCACCTGAGCATCAGGTGTCATCCCTGCCCTAACCTGCAGCCCCACCTGACTACTGTCTCCTCCAATGCATGTTTTCCTATGACTAGGACATATTTCCACACTATTCTAGTTGCTTTAATAATAGAAGACATTCAAATGACTTTTATTCAAATGAAATGAATGTATCAAATTAATAAGTGTAACAAAAAATACAATCCCTCACATAAGTTTTTCAACATCTTACAGATGCCAGAGGAATGTTATGATGTCTTTAAGGTCATTCATTTATTCTAGCTACACACTCACACTTGTGAAAGTCTGTCATAAAAGGAAATTCTGAGATCAAAGAGCAAAAACCTCACCAAAGATATAGAAGATGGAAGGCCATCCAATGGTCTGGCTGAGGAGACCTCCAACAGTGAGGATGATGAAGCTTCCCAGGACTCCTCCTAGACAGAGAAGTGAAGTTATTCTGGTGTGAGGGTCAGACTTGGACACTGTGTGCTTCCTACAGACATACTCACCCAAACAATGCTGAGTGGTGCAAGTATTTCACAGTGAGGTATGAGCTAGCAGACCACCTAGCTTCAAATCCTGCTCCTTCACTCAGAAACTGTGTGTGGCTCAGAAGGTGACAATTAGGATCCCAATTACCTGATGCAGCAATGGTGATCAGTTGACTCCTTTCCAGTGGGGGAGACCACTTGACCCACATTGAAAACTGACCTGTAAATACCATAACCTAAACAAGAAAAAATGTTCTCTTATTAGTTATATGAGTCTCTTGGAAACTGTATCCCACTCATACTTACAAAACACCTTGGTACCTGGGCTATGCCTTGGAAAATCCGAAGAACCAAGAACAAGGTTACCCCAGCATCAGCTGCCAGCGGAGTGAAGAGGGTCAGGACTGAGGAAATGAACAGGCCAGCACCAACCACGTACTTGGCCCCAAACACCCCGGCCACATAGCCAGTGGGGATTGGAGCCAAGAGAGAGCCATAGCTGAGGGCACCAAGGAGGATTCCCTGGATCTCAGGATTCCAGTCATAGACAGGTGCCTAGATAAAGAATGGGATATCTGGTTAAGCTTTACTGTGAGGGCTTGAGGGGAAAAATAACAATAGCTGGCAGTTCTCTTTCCTTTCATCTGTCTTCAATTCCTCTGACCTATCAATTTCATCAAGAAAACACACATAAACATAAAAATCACAAGTATGCATGTATATGTATATATTTTATGTTACCTCCTCAATTACACAATTAACAGGCCAATAAATATAAGACAGCCTAAAAAGGCATAACTGTAAGTAAGCAGCAGAGATAGTTAATAAAAATATTTGAAAGCGGAAGTGATCATAAATCGATGATACCTATTTTGGTTGCTTTTCATCACTGTAAGGAAGAATTTATATCCACTAAAAGATGAAATCGATTTCCTTCATTCTACTTTCTTTCTTGGTAATACTTACATACACTACATAGAGGGATAATTTCTTTAGATACTTATTCTATTCTTGGGTAATGTAATTCTTGAAACATAGCAGGTGCTCAATAAATAATCTTTATGTCAAACCATTTGAGTGAAACAAACAGTCAGGAGTCTCATTAACCCACAATCACCTTAAATTCCTTTAGTGTTCCATTCCAGTTGTCCTGGGCGTCAGTGGGATGACTTCCTGTGGAGGCATTGGCTTGGCTGGGTAGGGCTGTGTGGTTCACCATAGCTGGCATAGCAATGCTCAAGTTCATTGTTTGGGTGGAAGTTGAAAAGTTACAGAGGAGCAAGATGAAGGCCAGCCCATATCGGACTAAGTGAAAGCCTGAGATGAGGAAGCACAGAAACATTCATTACTCCCAGTCTCCTGCAGTCTAGAAAAGGCAGAAGACTGCATTTTGTCTGTGAATCAGGGAAACAGAGAATCTGACATTGTTCTAGAGTGCCTGGTGACACTTGTTCCCTGGGAGGCGAGTGGGCCAATAGTGCCTCTTGGATTATATTTGAGGTAGAGAAAAATGTGTGGAATTGACGAGAATGAGCTTTAGGGATTTCCAAAGCGGGGCCCTGAAATAATGACAGAATGAATGGAATGGATGGATTTAGAAAACTGGGTGGAAACAGTGATTAGTTGGATAAAGACAAGTGGTTGGAAATGACTCTCTCGTGTCCCGCATGAGCAGTTGGGAGGGCAGGTGGTACCATATATGGCTGGGAAACATGGCATGATTTGGGGCTGAGAGGTGAGGCCTGAAAGGTAGCCCAGGTTAGATTACAGATGTACATCAACTTCATCGTTGCATTTTTAGCTAGTCTTGTCCAAAACGCTCCAGTGTTCCATGAGAGCCCTGTTCTCATCCCCAGGGCTCAGTACAGACACACAGTGGGGCAGGAGCTGGGAGGGTTGGTTGAGCAGCCCTGTCCTCATGGCATGTGGGTGACCCACATTCTGGCTTCTGCCAGGGAGCCAATGCAGAAGGGCCAATGCTGCTTGCTCCCTGTCATGCAGGGACCCTCTGGTTAGGAGGTGAGAGCCAGACCCCAAAGTGGGTTTGATTCTGGGAACATTAGTTCAGTCTCTCCTCTTCCCCATCCACAAAAAATTTACATGGAAATTCTGATGATCCCCA
>NW_004567138.1:10103404-10106418 GCF_000260355.1 Condylura cristata
GGAGCCAAGAGAGAGCCATAGCTGAGGGCACCAAGGAGGATTCCCTGGATCTCAGGATTCCAGTCATAGACAGGTGCCTAGATAAAGAATGGGATATCTGGTTAAGCTTTACTGTGAGGGCTTGAGGGGAAAAATAACAATAGCTGGCAGTTCTCTTTCCTTTCATCTGTCTTCAATTCCTCTGACCTATCAATTTCATCAAGAAAACACACATAAACATAAAAATCACAAGTATGCATGTATATGTATATATTTTATGTTACCTCCTCAATTACACAATTAACAGGCCAATAAATATAAGACAGCCTAAAAAGGCATAACTGTAAGTAAGCAGCAGAGATAGTTAATAAAAATATTTGAAAGCGGAAGTGATCATAAATCGATGATACCTATTTTGGTTGCTTTTCATCACTGTAAGGAAGAATTTATATCCACTAAAAGATGAAATCGATTTCCTTCATTCTACTTTCTTTCTTGGTAATACTTACATACACTACATAGAGGGATAATTTCTTTAGATACTTATTCTATTCTTGGGTAATGTAATTCTTGAAACATAGCAGGTGCTCAATAAATAATCTTTATGTCAAACCATTTGAGTGAAACAAACAGTCAGGAGTCTCATTAACCCACAATCACCTTAAATTCCTTTAGTGTTCCATTCCAGTTGTCCTGGGCGTCAGTGGGATGACTTCCTGTGGAGGCATTGGCTTGGCTGGGTAGGGCTGTGTGGTTCACCATAGCTGGCATAGCAATGCTCAAGTTCATTGTTTGGGTGGAAGTTGAAAAGTTACAGAGGAGCAAGATGAAGGCCAGCCCATATCGGACTAAGTGAAAGCCTGAGATGAGGAAGCACAGAAACATTCATTACTCCCAGTCTCCTGCAGTCTAGAAAAGGCAGAAGACTGCATTTTGTCTGTGAATCAGGGAAACAGAGAATCTGACATTGTTCTAGAGTGCCTGGTGACACTTGTTCCCTGGGAGGCGAGTGGGCCAATAGTGCCTCTTGGATTATATTTGAGGTAGAGAAAAATGTGTGGAATTGACGAGAATGAGCTTTAGGGATTTCCAAAGCGGGGCCCTGAAATAATGACAGAATGAATGGAATGGATGGATTTAGAAAACTGGGTGGAAACAGTGATTAGTTGGATAAAGACAAGTGGTTGGAAATGACTCTCTCGTGTCCCGCATGAGCAGTTGGGAGGGCAGGTGGTACCATATATGGCTGGGAAACATGGCATGATTTGGGGCTGAGAGGTGAGGCCTGAAAGGTAGCCCAGGTTAGATTACAGATGTACATCAACTTCATCGTTGCATTTTTAGCTAGTCTTGTCCAAAACGCTCCAGTGTTCCATGAGAGCCCTGTTCTCATCCCCAGGGCTCAGTACAGACACACAGTGGGGCAGGAGCTGGGAGGGTTGGTTGAGCAGCCCTGTCCTCATGGCATGTGGGTGACCCACATTCTGGCTTCTGCCAGGGAGCCAATGCAGAAGGGCCAATGCTGCTTGCTCCCTGTCATGCAGGGACCCTCTGGTTAGGAGGTGAGAGCCAGACCCCAAAGTGGGTTTGATTCTGGGAACATTAGTTCAGTCTCTCCTCTTCCCCATCCACAAAAAATTTACATGGAAATTCTGATGATCCCCACATTCACAGGGCAGATCATCCTCAGAGGGGCTGACACATTTACAGTGCTGTCTTTTCCCAGCCAGGAGGTTTATCTCTCTCCCAAAGTGGAACTTTACAGTTATCTTCAGATAAATTACAAGTTCTTAAAGTGTTTTTGAATGTTTCTGTAACTCAGTCCTTTTCTCCATAATTGTCATCTTTTCCCTTGGTTTTTGACCAAAAACAAAGCTTGCACACATTGTATACAACTATTGGGCAGGAGGGAGTCAACAAGGTGATTATTTTTGAGATTCATAACTTTTACTTCATTGTTTTAGATAATCTTACTCACTGGCATTTTAAAAACAGTGCTAAACAGGACTGCTGATGGAGGTGCTCCTGTCTTAGCTGAGTTTACCAGAAGTGTGTCTCACTTTATGCTTTCGGCATGCTGCTAGCAGCCTTCTGACTTGCACCTCTATTGCAGTAAGCTGTCCTAGGCCTAGTATTATTTTTATGGGAAAAACGTGAGTTTTTAAAATGGTGTTAATAGAAACTACCTCAAGGCATTTCAGTGATCATTGAAAGTTCATGTAAATTCATTATAATTATTAATCAACTAATAGTAAACTATTTTATATTACAGGATGATGTCCTCTTATTAGGTTGTTTCAATGAAGAGACATTTTATTTTTAGTAAGAATTTTGCATTAGCATATGTAATTGCCCTTCATTTGTAGTTTGTGAATTTGTATGTGTAATATTTTTGCCATGCTAGTTTTGAAAGAAGTTTTAGTTTTCCTCCTCAATTTCTAATCTGAAGCATTTTAACTACACAGCCATTTGCTGTTTCTTGTTGTTTTTTTTTAAAGATTTATTTATGCATATAAGAAATGGCACATAGGCCAGAAGAGTGAGGAGTGAGAAGATTCATCAGAGACAGAGTGGGGAGCAGAGCAGGCAGATCTACTGAAATACACAGCTGAGGGGAGCAGTGGTCAAGGCAGAAGAGGTCTACTGCACCATGTGGGTCACCTCCCTGGCTGGGATCAAACTCATGTTATAGTGTCTGCTTGACAGTGCTGTGTCTTGAACCCCTGAGCCACCAGGGAGGCCCCAATTTATTTTTCTTACAAAACTTATAATTTGGAGAAGTTTCAGACTTAGAGAACTATTGCAGACCTGTATTCCTTATTTTCATTTTCTCCTGTTAGTAACATCTTATGTAAGTATGGTGTACTTGTCACAATTAATGAACCTACGTGAAGTAATGTCTACACCCAGACATCTTAGATTTTATATCTTTTTTCTGTTCCACAGTCCCATTCAGGACATCAGAGTAGTTTTTATTGTCACATCTCTTTGAACTCCTTTTGTCTATGACAGTCTCTCAGATTTTGCTTTGATGA
>NW_004567138.1:10107918-10120313 GCF_000260355.1 Condylura cristata
TGCTGTATTTCACCAAAGGGGAAGGTAAGTGGTGACATCAATTCCAGTTTCATCCACAATGAACATATGGTTTTACCTTTCCTGGAGGTTTGTGCTTCAGTATTACTTAAGACACCATCATTGGAAGTATCTCCCTCTCTCTCCTTGGTTTGTAATCGAGCAGACATGTTGTATTTATCTGGTTGAAATAAAAGAGTGAAGAACAAATAAGGAAGACACTGCCCCGAGTCTTCTGAGAACTGAAGGGAAATGTTTTGTGGTAAGAAAAGTGTCTTGCTGGGGTTCAGGAGAATGGTTTGGTTTCCAGATTCTTTCACTAGACATTGTGTGACTCTGGGAGGGCCCCAGGTGATCTTAGCCTCTGCTTTTTAAAATGAGATTTGTTCTCAATTGCCACAGAGTTATAATGTTCTCTCCAATCCTGTGTTTTCATGTCTCTCAACTGATATCAGTAACAATTGGATGTTAAAACTTGAAAAAAGATTAAAATATATAGACAAACTTTAACTCATGCTCACAAGACAAAAAGGGAGAAAACTCAATAGAATCAAAAATGATAAAAGCTCTGCCTCTCCATGTGGTGGATAACACTGGTTGGGCCACCCCACTATGACTGAATATGCAGCAGAGAAAAAGGAAAAAGCTATTTCCCCCAAAACTAAAAACTTACAAAGAAAACTGGGCCTTCTGCTGTTGACCCCAAAAGGCAATAAATAAGAGGTGCCTGCACAAGAAATTACATTCTCTCTCCTCAATCCAAAATTGTGAAGAAAAAAAAGGAGTACCTGGAAAATAATGTCAAGTATGTGAAAAATTAGGAGGAAAAAAAATGAAGAAATAAGTGCTCCTAAATCCAAGATAAAGAAAAAGAAATGGAGAAAATTCATATCCTCGTTTGAATCTAACAAAAACACAAATGAAGCTTCCAGTGAAAAAAAGTTAACAGTGTGTTACAGCAGGAGGTACCTGTGAGAAAGGAGAATTCTCTAGTAATCCCATAGCCAAAGAGACGAGTAAGCCTTTCCAAGTCTGTGCCATGACCTATCTTTCCACTATGTGTATGGTGAGGATCACACAGGCATGGACAGGATCTGGGGAGACATTCTCCTTTGCCATCCCTTGGATTAAGGAGCTTCTGGGAGAAATGCAAGCCAGAGAGAGTTATACCTTCAGGTACTGGTTTTGTACCCACAAGAGAGCTGGCAAATTAAGTAAGCAGAGACTTCAGTGACATCACCAAAAGTTGGCGAGGGCTTTTTTCCTAAACGGTGGCATTCCTAGAGGTCAAACTGAGTGCGTGAGGAATGGAATAGGTATCCTCGTTAGCATGCCAGACCATCCGTGGAATAACAAGCAAACTTCCACATGCTGACCTGCAGGAATTGACCAGATGTTGGATATGGGGTTGGAGATCAACGGGAAGAGATTTTATGTGGGACATATTAAAGGATTCAATGCCCAAGCACTGCTTTTTCTGGCAACGTGCCCTCATTGTGTACGTAATGCTGTTTAAAAATGCATGCAATCTACAGATGAACATGTGGACCTGATTGATGAAAAGACTGAGAAAGGGCAATAACTGTGAAATGGTTGGCTCTCAATTGCCAGTGGACTCAAAGAGCAGCATTTACTGGGCCCGTGATCCAAGTGCATGACCACTTTAACGGACACATTAATGCGTTCAGTGAAATCAAGAAGAAAGCCCAGGAACTGTCACAAAAAGCATTTATAAAGCAGGATGCCAACTCGTTGCATAGATACAGAAGACATTATATTCCACAGAAGCAGAGAGAAATCACCCCAAAAGTCTTTAGAAATGGTGACTTTAGTGTTGCTGTACGTGGGTTAGACATCCCACGTACATCCTGAAGCTGACCTGGCTGCACAAAGTTCTCCACTAATGGATGCAGAGTCCAAATTCACCACTTTGGGCAAGTGGGTAGAGCTGGAATGACTGGGGTTTGCATTTTCTCTTATCAGGACTAAGGATTTCAACAATGCAAGCGGAGCAAAAAATAGGAATTAAACTTAAAGAAGTGGTTCTCTTTCTGCAACAGAGATGATTAAAAACTTCTTGTAAAAATGCTATCAAGCTGTTGGAATCTGTGTCTCTCAGTGCAACTAAACACTTCAAGCAGACACGAGAAACTGTTAGAAAAGGGTGTCCTGGAAGGACTGGTCACAGCGCTGGCAAAATGTCAGGTGCCACATCCTGGTCTAGTGCTCCCTGACCAACCAACAAGAGGCTTTGTGGCCTGGTGTTGCTCTAATGAAATGGCCAACATTACCTCTGCTTGAAACAATCTTGGAGAGCACCTGGGTGGGGCTATGGATTCTGAAGTGAAACCATTAGTCTTTCTCAAAGGAAGGTAAGGTGCATGTTTTGATTTCCTACTGCATCAATAAAAGAAGTGCAGGAAAAACTCTTGGTGGCCCAGATCAAACAGAGCTGGAAGGATCACAGGAAAGACATCAGGGCTAAAGCCAGGATGTCAGTCAAGGCTTCAGAGGACAGGAAGGAAGCAGAAATAGAGACGTCAGAGGACAAAAGGACAATAAAAGTAACAGATTCCAAAACAAAGGCCAGAAGAGGAGTTTTAATAAAACATTCAGGTAGTAATGTGACATAAGGAGTTTACATGCCAGAGATTTGTGTGAGCAGCCCTCTCTTCCTGCTCCCCGCCCTCCTCATCCTTTCTCTTTCCCACCCACCTTTTTTTTTTTTGATAAATGAAATGAATGGCCAGAATTAAGGACATGACACGAGGCTATGACTGCTGATCTGAGGCTGCAAAGCCCCACACAGTACTGAGAGGGTGAGATCTCCCCCAGGAAAGATGCATGGACGAAGACCTCTGGCGCCTTCGGAGCCAGTGTGGAGCAGTCAGGAGAAGTCCAGTTTACAGCCTTTACCGTCCTGCCTGAGAGAAGTATCTACAGGGGCAATGTGACCCTCAAGAGGTGGGGGATGGACTCCATAGGATGCTGAACAGCTGAGGAGAACTGTAATGAGAAAGGAGGGGACACACATTGTGAGTGACATGGAAGGGAGAGATGCCTAGCCCATATGCATCATTTCTAAAGGACTCAGCATTGTGTGGCTGAGCCCAGACAGCACACTGCCAGATCCCAGAGCCAGTCTCTACCTACACTTTCTCCTTCCAGTGACCACGTGTCTAGTTCCCTAAGGATCACCCCCAGAAGTATCAGAAGCCTCAAATAGGAAAAGGGTTGGAACTGACAGGAAGTGGAACAAGAAGCCAAACCAATGATTCCCCTTCTCCAGGACCAAGAAGTATATGGAAGAAACTCTACCCCTAGAGAAAGTTCAGAGTTGTGCTTTTCAATAGATTGAACATATTAATTATAACAAAAGATTATTCAGAGACTAAAGATAACCTATAGAGTGTTTACGCTCTGAACGTAACTAAAGGATTTGAAGACCACAGTGGAAACTAAAAGTGAGGGCAGGGGTTTCTGGTAATGTGAAATCATTTTGCACTTCTCTATGGAGCAAATATATATCTGATTTTTTGATGTTATATAACTATAAGTGGAACCATAAATTCTGTTTGTGTGCTTATAAAGTTGGTAAATGGCCAACAGGCAAGTTGCCCCATTACATCTTTAACAAAAACATTGATGTTATGCCATGGAGACCTGTCGTCCAAATTGGAATTCAGAAACAGTCAGGAAGTTGAATGGCAAAGTAGAACGGCTTCTGGGAACCCCAAGAAGCAACAGTTCAAATGAGGAGGCTGAATATTCTGTTATAAAGTAACTTATCATTCCTGTCCACACCTTATGCCAATTAGTTGAAATGAAAGCTTATCTCAGAATAGAAGGAACTGCTTTCAGAGTAACATTTCCCCCCAAAGTCTCACCTGAAAAACTCTTCTTTGAGAACAGCACCTCACTGTTCACTACCGCAAGAGCTCATTCATTGGCTATTCATTCTCAAACCCGTAAAAGGAATGACTATTTCTTACTGAACTGCCCCCTCTCTAAACTTAGGAGAGAAGCACTTCGAGTTTTTCTGATAACTAGCAGTACTGGTTACCAAACATCTCCATATTTTGCATAATGTTATCCCTTGCCTTACAATAGCTCTCTGTCTTTTGACACCCTTTCATGCCAACTTCGGTGCCTTCTTAATTCCAGGAAGGTGTGCAAGAGGGAAACTAAAGCACCAAGAATGACACTTCTATGAGGCAAACAAGAGTAGCAATGGCAGCACCAGGAAGCCAGCATCACAGGAAGAGGGAAACTACTTCACCAAACCTAACTTCACTGCCAGGTTTGGTTGTAGATTATATTTGAGCTGAAAGGACAAGGATGAGAAGGAAACAGATATAAGCAAGAGCATTTCAGTACACTAATCAGTATGCTTTTCCTGTTTTTCAAGTAGAATGGCAAACTCATGTGGTCAGGCCAGACCAAGTCAGGAGGAGAGTGACGGGAGATAAAATAGGGTGGTGTCACGGGCCACACTGTGTAGGGTTCTACAGGTCAGCTGAGGGAGCTGGATGTACTCTGGCTTCTGTGTGGTACAGGGTTAGTTAAGAACAAGACAGGGAGCCATGAGACTCAAGAGAAGGGTGTTGAAGTCTCTTATGCAATAGTTAGTGTGATCTGGGTAGGGTGGTCATCCTAAAAAAGACCAGTCTGGTAATCTGCTTCCAAGATAAAGGCAGTAAGAATTGCTAATGTTGACAATATGGGGACGCAAGAGATGGGGAATCATAGAGAATGTGTAGATTTGTGATTTGAGTAAATAAAGGAATGATGCTGTGTTCAAGGCAAATGGGAATATGAGCAGGAAGTGAGCAAGTTTCCAAAAACAAAACAAGAATTTCATCCTGGACAGTTGGTGCTGGTGCCTGTCCCGTAGCTTGTCACAGAAGACCCAGGTAGAAATAAAAAACTGAAAATTGTAAGTATTATCACTTCTATTTAGAGGTAAGATAAATAAATAAGATCCAGCAAAGATATGGAACTGGTCATTTTAAATCAATTTATTGTCCATTTTTCTGACAAGAGTGATTCTGTATCAATTCTCTTTGTGTGAACAAATATCTTGTTCTTCTGGTACTCACTAGTTCATTGTAAAGAGATTTTTCCTTAAAATGCCAAGCAAAAGTATCAAGACCTCAAATATTCTAACTAGTCTTATCACAGATATTTCCTCCATATAAAAAGTAGCTTGTGGGTCTTATTCTTAACTCCAAAATAAAATTGCTTTGCCCACAAACTCATTGTTACTAATTACTTCCCAGAGTCATGAGATTTCATGTGTTGAGCTTTTCTCCATAGGTAAATTCACTGGAAATTTTTAATTTGGTCTTTGAGCTTTATGATAATCTTTATCTATTCGAGTCAACATTTACACTTATTTAGCATAACGTTTACTGTCTCACCACAGATGTGATCACCCTCATTATTTCAAAAGCAGAATAATAAGTAAAAATGATCGAAGGTTCACCAGAGGGAGAAAGAGTTTAATGTCCTCATTCCTTAGAGATAATGTCCTAGAGTAAGATAAATATATCTAAACTTTTCAAAGTTTTCTCACCCCCAGGAAATAAATGATTATTTAAAACCCTTAGTCCTCATGCTATCAAATGACAAGACTCTATTGGCTGAACAGTTTCATTTTTTGGAAAGATTTATTTATACATACAGAACTGGGGTACAGGCCAGAGGTGCAGGGGTGGTGAGAGGATTCTCCAGAGACAGTGGGGGAGCAGAACAGGTCAACTGACAAAGCACACTGCTGAGGGAGGCAGCAAGTGAGATAGAGAGGCCTGCTTAGCTGTATGGATCTCCCTGGCCAGGGATTGAACTGATGTTGAAGTGGCTGCTGCCAGCTTTGTAGTGCTGTGCTTTAACCCACTGCACTACCAGGGAGGGCCCTGAATGGTTTCCTTTTTATCTTTTGATTAATTAACAAGCATATCACATTCACTAAATCTCCCACACTCTCAAATGTGGTTGAGATCAGTTACATTTAATTAAGCTGTTAGTCAACATCAGTAGGGCTTCTGATGGGATTCTGGAAGCACCACTCTCCTCTCACTGTTTTCTTCTTTAGGATGGAGTATTTCTTGTATCTTTTTCAAACCTGTCTCCATCATCCTCCTGTTTAATAGAATTAAGATGTCCACAAAGTGGAGGCTAAATATATTCGGGATGATTCAAATGCTATTTGTGGTTTTCTGATTATAACTATTTGCACCAAAATTGTTAGGTTTTTCTGTGCAAATTAAAACTCTTATTTTGTAGCAAGACATTTCAGAAGACTCATCCATATCTGTGTTATTTCCTCACCTCAAATTATCTCTTGAGCTAGCCCTGATGGCAAGTCCAGTGGTGACTCCCCAAGCCTTTTCTATCAATGCTTGACATCTTCCATCTTTCTCATGCCTTATTTCCACTGTTGTCACAACACATTTAGATGAGATATTTCATATGTTGCTCCTTCTAAATTCTTGGGTTTTTTTTTTCCTGAAACTTCATCTTATCTCTAACCTCTAGCATTGGTATATTCCAGAATGTCTTGGATTTCTTTCTTATCTAAGCTGACTCCTAATGTGATCCATGATCCTACAGTCTCATTTCTTACATGTCCTTCCTCTGCTCTACTCTGAAATGCAAACTTCAAATTTTCATTTGCCTTCTCTCCCTGAGAAGCTGGAACATCAAAGCTTCCTCCATGTCACTCCTTACCCAGGATCACCATCGTGGTTAATGAAATCACCATTTCCCCAATTCTCTTTTAAAAAACCTCCAACCCTAGCCCTCCCTGGTGGTGCAGCAGGTTAAAGCACAGCACAGAGAAGCTTGGGCCACTTCCGCATGAGTTCGATTATTCCCTACCTGTCCCAGAGGAGATCCACATGACAAGGCAGACCTCTCCTGACCCGCCTGCTGCTCCCCTCAGCAGTGTACTTTGTAGATCTGCCTGTTCTGCTCCCCACTCTGTCTCTGGTGAATCTTCTCACCTTCCGCATCTCTGGCCTGTATCCCAGTTCTGTACAAATAAATAAATAAAAATTAAAAAAAAAAAAAAACCTCCAACCCTTCCCTGGATGTACTCATTACCTCAGTCCTCAGCATCCATTCTACTAGCATGTTCTATCAGTTCTGCTTCCAAAACTTTAACAAATACCACTGTCTTTCATTTCTTACATTTCTAACACAGTCACATATAACTGGGCTAAATAAAATAGACTTTTACCTGACTCCACTGTTTCTACTCTTTCTATTTCAACTTATCTCCACATAGTAAGTAGAATATTTAAAATGTGAATATAACATTGCTTACTGATTTGAAGTCTTCTAAAGTCTTCTCAGTGAGTTCAGACAAAAAGGCAATACCAGTGGCACTGACATCAGCTTCTGTCACTCTTCCTTTACTTACTAAATTCCATTCAGTTCTCCCTTCCCCCAAGACGTGTTTTGTTACCTCAGATCCTGTACGTTTGAGATTCCAACTGCAAGATGGCCCAAATTCTCAATATGATTCAAATGTCTTATGACGTTATTTAGAACATAAAACATAGTATTTTAACCAAGATGGTGAGACAGGTAGTTCCTTGCTTTCCTTCTTGGAGGCAATAACATTTAACAAGAGAGACACACCAGAGAGTCCAGTGTCTTGGGTTGAAAGTGGAATACCCCTAGAAGTCAGAGACTTTCATATCTGCACAAAGCAGAGTCTTGCTTTATTAAAAAGGGTTGGATAGAGAGAAATGCTTTGAGGATGAAATCTGGGCCAAAGGTTCAGGGAGCATGGCTATTACTTCAGCAAGGATCCTGGGAAAGGAAGAGAGAAAATGTCAAAGTGTCACCCTTGAATGGAGGGAAGCACATGTAAAGGAGCTCGGGGCTTCACACAAGCTATGCCAGGTGCCCACTAAAAAGACCACATATAGGCACTCTTTCCCCCACCCCTTTGACCAAGACTGACCTTGAATGAACTGGCAGGCTGCAGGGTCCCAGGTCTAGCAGCCCAGAGAAAAGAGTGATTCAAAAATGTCTGATGATGAAAACAAAACCACCTTCTCCTTCCCACATGTTTACCTCAGTAACTGAAACCCTCTAAGCTCCTCCTTCTTTGTTGACTCATTAACTGCAAAAACAGGTTTCAGAAGCTAAAAGGAGACAGCAAAAGCCAAAAAAAAAAAGAAGAGAAAGAAAGAAAATCAAGTAGAACCACAGAGTCACCTATGGGAAAATTTAGTTCTAATTTACTGACAGGGAAATTTTAAACCAGAAAAGTAGACAGATAAAAAAGTATGACATGGGACACTGAGACTTCAGAAGAAAAGGTGATTACAATGAAAAACTATTCTCCAAGTTCTAACCACAAAGACATGGGAAAGCATATCAATCAGAGACTTGGAATTTTCTATAATAAAGGAAATCAGAGAGATGGGGGGAATGCAGTAAATCAAGTCCAAATGATACAAAAGAACTCATAAAAGAATACAACAAAGGGCCCTCCCTGGTGGCGCAGATGGTTAAAGCACAGCACTGAGAAGCTTGAATCACTTCCGCATGAGTTCGATTCCCGCCTGCCCTGGAGGAGATCCACATGGCGAGGCAGACCTCTCCTGACCCACCCGCTGCTCCCCTCAGCAGTGTACTTCGTCAATCTGCCTGTTCTGCTCCCCGCTCTGTCTCTGGTGAATCCTCTTACCCTCCGCATCTCTGGCCTGTACCCCAGTTCTATATGAATAAATAAATCTTTAAAAAAAAAAAAAAGAATACAACAAAAACCAGAATGAAAAATTAATGAATTCATGGATAAAATGAAGGACCAGATTAGAAAAAGTTTCAAATAAAAGAACAATAGAGATTTGGAAAATAAAATGAACAGTTAAGTGGGTAAAAAAATGCAAAGAAAACTATATAAGCAGAATAGACCAAATGGAGGATCAAAGATAGTAATACACAAAATGCCCATGATGAAGAAAGAAATAAGATAAAATAAACAAATCACTTTCATAACTGCAGTTCCACTGGCAAAGATAACATGAGAATAGTAGGTATTCCAGAAGGGGAAGCAAGAGGAAGCAAGCAGGGAGCTTGTTCAAAGAAATAATGGCAGAAAACTACTCAAGCCTGGCAATGAATTGAATATACAAGTCTCTGAAGGTAAAAGAATATCTCCTTATAATCAAGACACATAGCAATGAAACTACCAGGAATTCAAAACAAAGAAAGACTGGTGAAGATATCAAGGAAAGACAAACAATGAAAGTATTTCCAACAGGTTTTCATTATACTTTTCAAGACAATAACACAGTCAAAAATACTCAGATTTAAAAACTCAAACAGGTAGGGATTTTCCATCATTTCTCTTCAACATACAGATTGGTTGCTTTCATGACGTGGGTTAAGTTTCTTGCTCAGTTGGATATGGTTCAAATGTGGGGACAAGCGGTAGAAAGTAGGGTACCCTTTGTGTTTAAAAAAAAAGTTAAAAGCTCAAAAAGTGCATGTATACATTGGAGAAAAGAAAGTCTTTTCAACATATGGTTCTGGAAAAATTGAACAGTCACAAGGAAAAGAATGAAGAAAGACCAAAAACCATGCCATACACAAAAACTAACACAAAGTCAAAGACTTGAGTGAAATACTTGAAATCATAAAATGCACACGACACAGGCAAAATATTCCATAACATTGGCTTCTGGAATGTTTGGGGGGCTAGACTACACTTTGGAAATAAAAGCAAAACTTGCTAAGTGGAACTATAGCAAGCTAAAAATGAGGCTACAGCAGAAGAATCTATTATTAAAACCAAAAGACATCCTCCTCAGTGGGAGAAATATTTACATGTCATACACCCCACCAATGGTTAATAGCCAAGATCTACAAAGAACACATATAACTCAACAAAAAAGTAAATAAACCAGTAAAAAAAAAAAATGGACAGAGAACTTTACAGACACTTCTCCAAGAAGATATGCAGACAAACAGGCACATGAATAAAAGCTCATCATCATTTATCACCAGGGAAAAGCAAATCAAAACCACAATGAAATACCATTCATATCCTTAAGAATGCCCATAGACAAAAGAAATAAACAACAACCTAGAAACAACTAATGTGGGTGAATGGGTGGAGGAAAACATTTTGGAGGGAATGGAGAGTGGTTCAGCCCCTATGGAAACTAGTATTAGGTCGCTGAAAATATTAAAAACAGATTCACCAGGGCCCTCCCTGGTGGTGCAACTGGTTCAAGCACTGCATTATGAAGCTCTTCAAAGCCACTGTAGCACGACCTCCATCCCCGCCCCAGAGGTGACCCACATGGCGCGGCAGACCTCTCCTGACCCGCCTGCTGCTCCCCTCAGCGGTGTACTTCATCAATCTACCTGTTCTGCTCCCCACTCTGTCTCTGGTGAATCTTCTCACCCACCACACCTCTGGCCTGTACCCCAGTTCTGTATGCATACATAAATAAAATCTCTAAAAAATAAATAGATCCACCATATAGTCCAGTAATTCTACTCTTAGCTATCTAAACAAAGAGTGCAAAGACACTAATTCAGGGGGACATGTGCATTCCTATTCCTATGTTTACTACAGCACTGTTTATCATACACAAGGTAGGGAAACAACTTTAGTGCCCAAGAGCAGATGAGTATGCAAGAAATGTAATAGATGTACACAACGGAATACTATTCAATTATTTAAGAAAAAATAATCTTGGCATTTGTGAACTGGAGTATATTATGGTAAACAAAATAACTCAGAAAGAGGAAGATAAACACTGGATAATGTCACTCATATGTGAAATATAAACAAGCTAAAGGATCAGAAAAGAAAAAAAAAAACCAAATCCTAGAAATCTTATTGTAGAATTTAGGCTACAAGGGGATCGTTGAGGTGGAAGTAAAAAGGTAATAGGGTCCAGTGACTCTTGTGGGTCACCATTGGGTGCACTGGTGATGTGCATGGTATGGTAACATACATCTTAAGAGGTGTAAATATATATCCCTAAATCATATAAATCAATATTACCTCAAAAAAAATTTTAAAAAAAATGTCAAGACTTAATGTCATGGATATGCAAAAAGTCCTAGCTCTAGAGAAGCTACCAGATGGGCAAATGTGAAAAGTGACCCACTGAATTAAGCAGGGAAGAACTAAGACTCAAATATACATACATATATATATGTATGTATATTTTTTAAAGATTTATTTGTTCATACAGAACTGGGGTACAGGCCAGAGGCTCAGGGGTGGCGAGAGGCTTCACCAGAGACAGAGTGGGGAGCAGAACAGGCAGATCGACGAAGTACACTGCTGAGGGGAGCAGCGGGCGGGTCAGGAGAGGTCTGCCACACCATGTGGTCACCTCCGGGGCAGGCGGGAATCGAACTCATGCAGAAGCGGCTTTAGCTTCTCAGTGCTGTGCTTTAACCCACTGCGCCACTAGGGAGGGCCCAGACTCAAGTTTTATTATAAGCCCCTTTCTAGCAGGGTGACAGACAATGGAGAGGATGTCCCCAATCTGGAGTTTCTCCCCAGGGAGCCAAGGGTTTGTATCCCCTACAGGCACCTCAATTTATAATATCTGCACCTCAGAGTTCAAAACATTTGGCCTTAAAAACCGATAGAGTGCAAGTTCATAGACCCAAAGTGCTACAGCAAATTGAGAAACCATTCTTAAAGGAAATACATTTACTTCAAGACCCAGGTACATATAGCCATTTGCAAAGCATCCAGCCTTCATGTGAAAGGGATTCACTTGCTAAATTAAAGTATTGACAAAAGGGGTGCGGGTCTTTTAGGGTAATACTGGGGAAAGGAGTAGTTTCTCATTCTCATTCTGCTTTGCTGAAGTTGGTTTACAGCATCTTTTTTATTTTTATACACAAGTACTTTTCCTCAGCTATCCATACGACTCTGCTAGCTGAGAGAGTAGCTTTTACATACACCCAGAGCCTGGGTTTGCCTCTGGTGCCTCAGCTTTTGTAGGTCCTCTTTGATAACACTGACTGCCTACTTGGTGGCCAGAGGGATTTGCCTTCTGGGTCCCACAGTGAGCACTAACAGCGAGACAGTTCTTGGTAGGCTACCACCTTCGGGGCACTGGCACAGATGTAGACTCCAATATACTCTGGGCTTCCTGTAAGATAAATATCCACTGGCTTGTCCTAGAGTTTGTCTTGGTGAGCAGACATCTTGAGTCCTACAGAGGCGCTCACAGGGGTGTCAGCTGTATGCTCCACCTTTCAGGACCCTGGCATTGCTGAAGCAGCTTGGCCACTTCTCTAGAGCCTCCTTTTGCAACTGCCTCTCCGGGGACATTTCACCAGGTCTGGTGAACAGCAGGTCCCATAGTACTTTGTATATTTGCACACTCTTTTTTTTTTTT
>NW_004567138.1:10120823-10143499 GCF_000260355.1 Condylura cristata
GTAGATACCTAGGAGTGGGATTGCTGGGTCCTAGGGAAGCTCCATGTTTAGCAGTTTGAGGAACCTCCAAACAGTTTCCCATAGTGGTTGTAGTAGTTTGCATTCCCACCAGCAGTGCAGGAGAGTTCCTTTTTCACCACATTCTCACCAACATTTGTTGTTGCTAGTTTTTTGAAGATGTGCCATTCTCACTGGGGTATTTGCACACTCTTAAGAGTTACTTCTGGGATTAGTTTTTCTATATGGTATAAAAGAGCAACCTAATTGGGTCTGCTGTCTGGTATAAGAGTGACCTAATTGCATTTTTTTGCATGTAGCTGTCCAGTGTTCCCATTACAACTTCTGCCATATTTTGTTCCACTGAATACATAGACTGATGGAGTTTGGGAAGGGACTACAGGGGAGGCCAATATCAGCAGGCGGGGAGAAAGAAGCTGGTTACCACACTAGGAATGCAATTAAGTTATCTGAAAGCTCTACTGAGAACACATTTTCTGAAATTATCTGGTTCATTTATTTGTTCACTTTTTCATAAACTTGAAACAGTACCTAGTTTGCCACTACTGCCCTGTGGCAAAAGTAATAGCATCACAGCCCTTGTTTAATGAAAGGGCTGGTGGCATTGTAAGTCCTAGGTACACTGGCATTCAAAGGCTTAGCCATGTACTTGCCCAGCGGAATTTCTCTTAGTAAACTGCTTTGGCTACATTCTTTTTAAGACTTTTGCATTTCCTCTAGTGATTGAGATTAGTCAAGTTTCCCTGCACCACATTTTTCCAGTTTTGACTTTAGAGTAACCAGAAGTTCCTGCATTTTTCTACTAGTTTACAAACCTGGGGTTCACTGACAAAACCTATTTTTTATATTGTACTGGATCATTTTTCAAAAGTTTGTTGCCGAAATAGAATACATTCCTTTCAGAATGGACCATCACGGAATGACATTCATAAGTCACTGGAAATAATCAGTTCTCTGTGTGGTCTTGTTACCAATATGATCTATAATAATCTTCATATCAGAATGCTCTTTTGACTTAAGCGTTAATTTCATTTATTGAAACTATGAAACTTTAATGTGGTTCAAAGATTCCTCCCATCTTATGCAAAAGCACGACTCACTGTGCGATCTTCCTACCTTTCTTTCTTCGCAGTATGTCATGGAGCACTTTCCCTATCAGCTCATGCCAATGATTCTCTATTTTCTCTTTTCATAGTACATCAGGTATTCTCGTGTAGCTTTACACTAAAGATTATTCAACCGTTCCTTTCTGGATGGACATTGACATTGTTTCCCATTTCCTTCATGAAACAAATAAGGCTTCTTTGGAAATTTGTAGATTAGACATGAGAAAATGAAAATGAGAATGAAAAGAATTAATGTCTATGAACTGGCAGATTAGGCATGAGAATGAAAAGAATTAATGTATGTTTTTGTTATGTCAGATGTGGAATTTTGTCTTCAGGGTGGAGTCCTAGAAATGAGTTCCTGGGTGTGATTTATTTGCCCTCTATTTTTTACTATAGTTTCCAAGTATTTGAGGACTACTCACCTTTTCTCCCCATGAATTTTTTTTTTTTACTTTGTTAAATAAAATTCACTTGTGTCTGGCCTCCTTAGTATTTCTGTCCACAACTATGGAACGTTGACTTTTTTATCAAATCTATTTGTGAGTCTTTTTGGAGCATGTCAAAAGTTTTTATAGTTTTTTATTTTTTTGCATATTCCTTATGAAGTTTATCCCTAGATAGTTTATGTATTTTGCTTATGTAGAAAATTTGGACTTTTCCAACTATGTTCTATGGTTAAAATTTATTTTAAATCGCTATTGATGTTTGTGTTTATTTCATATTCTGCCACTGTACTAAAATTATTTAGATTTCCAGGGGTTCTCTTTAGATTTTCTCCAAGAAAATTCTGGCATCCTGTTGCCTACAGGTATAGTGTACTCCTATTCTTTCCCACTCCTGAACTTCCATTTTCTCCATGCTGGTCCCCCTCGAGACAGCACTTGTATAGCGCTTCTTATCCATTAGTCAAACTTGGAGCAGTTCACATACATTCTTTCATTCTCATGTCTAGTCTACCAAGCACAGCCATCATCCTTACTCCACAGAGAGGTTAAAAACCTTGCTTGCGGCCCTCCCTGGTGGCACAGCGGGTTAAAGCGCAGCACAAAGACGCTTAAGCACTTCCTCATGAGTTGGATTCCCGCCTGCCCCAGAGGTGACCCACATGGCGCGGTAGACCTCTCCTGACCTGCCCGCTGCTCCCCTCAGCAGTGTACTTTGTCGATCTGCCTGTTCTACACCCCACTGTCTCTGGTGAGCCCTCTCACCCACCGTATCTCTGGCCTGTACCCCAGTTCTGTACGAATAAATAAATAAATCTTAAAAAAAAAAAAAACCTTACTTGCCATTTATGGCCCCATGGATGGTGCTGGAAGGGATTATGCTAAACAAAATAAGTGAGGAGGAGTCCGATAAATAACAGATGGAGTCACTTATATGGAACAGAGAGAAATCAAACAAAGGGTCACACAAAGACAAACTGTACAACTCAGCCTTGAAAGTAGATCATGGAACTGAGGGAAAGGAGTGACAGGTGTGAACAGGATCGGAAGAGAACACAGAGGACTGTGATGGGGAGGGGCTACGGGTGCTTTGGTGGTGGGTACGTAGCAGTGACTACAGCTGAGGGGGCAGCCTATGCTTCCAGAACACTCCCAGGGATGTAAACCAACGCACTTCAGTTAAGATAGAACCTCACTTAAAAAATGGACTCAGGGTTGCAGCCCTTGAGCCTGTGTATAGGGTGTGTTCCTCCCATCCCCCATCTACCAGAGAGCTTGCCTTCAACTTTCCAATTTACCGTGTCTTACTTCAACCACCTCACACGTCTAATCTTAGCTGGGGGACAAAAGTAAGAGAAGTTTCCTTACTTTGTCTTTGACCTCTGTAGCGCCAGCAAAGCTCAGAGCAGTTTCTCTAGGATCCTCGCAGGTGGGCGAAGGACAGTCCCGGAGCCCTCAGCGGCTTTCTCAGGCTTTTACTGAGCTTTTTACGCCATTTGTAGTGCGGCAAACAAGTACCTGGTGGGGGATGTGGGTTGGGTGGGCAGGCTGCTGGCAGGCCTCCCAGCCTTTGGTGAATCTTCACTTTCAGGGCTGACTGGCATTGTCTCTGTGGTCTCTGCTGTCTCCACTTCTCTGCTCTCAGCTGCTGCGGGTATCCGCAAGACACGGCCCTTATATGCCCTCTCATAGCCCAGGTGTGCCCACCTACGCATGCGCACACAGCTCCAGGTGCCGCCATCAGGCACGTGCAAGACCACAGGTGCCATTGATGGTAGTGGCGAGAGGGCAAAAAGAAACCTGATCACTTTAATACCTACTGCTCCCTTTAAAAAAAAAAATTTATTTATGCATCCAAGAGCTGGGGTACAGGCCAGAGATGAGGAGGATAAGAGGATTCACCAGAGACAGAGTTGGGAACAGAGCAGGTAGATCGACTTTAGTAGATTGCTAAGGGCAGCAGTGGGCCAGACAGGAGAGGGGAGGTCTGCTGTGCCCTGGCCAGGGATTAAACGCTTGTTGCAGTGGCTCCTGAGAGCTTCCTAGTGTTGCCCTTCAACCCTTTGCGCCACCAAGGACTGACTGCTCGTTTATGAGGAGAGCTTTTGGTTGTCCTCATCCTGCCATTAGCCTTAAGTCTTTTGAATTTCATCAAGTTCTTCTTTCTCTGATTTTCACTTGTCTTTCACAGAAAGGTAAGGTTTAGAGCAAACATCTGTACTGTGGCTATAGACATAAAAAAGAGGCAGCATCAAGGGGACAAGCCATATATCTGTCTTTTAAGCTTGCAGGTGGGACTGGCATTTTCATTGTGCTGAGTCAGTTTTGGCTTGGAATATCAGTCTTATGAAAGTGATAGATGTCTACTTGAAGAGCATTTTTTAAATTAATGTACTTTGTTTCCAGACTTTAATGTACTTTGTTTCCAGACTTTTCATTATTAATTTTAAAAAGCATGAAAGAGCATTTTTAAAAACAGAAACACAACAGTAGGGGCAGAAGTCAATGTTGTGTACACTGGGACCACTCTCACAACAGGAGCTTCTGGAACAAGGACAGCTGCCAAGACTGCACACACTGTCACTCCCTCCTTCCCCACTCCACATGTCCAAATTCTGTTGTTTTTTCCCTCCCCCCCACTTCCAAATTCTGTTTGTTTGGTTTTTTTTTTTTCATTTAACCTTTCTTCTCAATCTTTTCTGAAAAGATTCAAGAGATGTGCCCTCAGGAGCTCCACTATCTAGTTTCCATCCTCATAAATGGAAGGGCGTGTTTAAGGGGAAAAGCTGAAAATCCCAGCAAGTTCCTTCACTGGCTCAGCTCAGCAAGCTTTTCCACCTTTCCAGGAGGGCAAGGATATTAACTATAGACCTGCAGGAGGGGGCAGCAACAATTCTCTTTTGCTAACTGCCCCAGCATTTTCCAAACTGTACTGTTCTATTCCACCTTAAAATCAATTTGGTATCCTGGGGCCCTCCTTGGTGGCGCAGTGAGTTAAAGCACTACAGTAAGAAGTTTAAGCCACTTCCACATGAGTTCCATCCCCACCTGCCTCGGAGGAGATCCACATGGCGTGGCAGACCTCTCCTGACCCGCCGGCTGCTCCCCTCAGCAGTGTACTTCGTCGATCTGCCTGTTCTGCTCCCCACTCTGTCTCTGGTGAATCCTCTCACCCTCCGCATCTCTGGCCTGTACCCCAGTTCTATATGAATAAATAAATAAATCTTAAAAAAAAAAAAAGGAAAGCTGTGTTCTTGATTTTCTAAAGGGGGTTGTGAGTCTCAAGGAAAGACTTTCTAAATTGAATTTAAGTAATGTATACTTTTTTTGCGTTGTTCACATTAAGAATAAAGTTCAAAAAAACTTTGCTTCACTTTAGTAGTTACACCTCTTGAACAATTCAGTGCCTAATATTTCTGAATAATTATGAAAGCTGCCTTATTACATTACTTTAATTCTGATATTGGCATCTTACCCATTAAAATGTTAGACTTATTATGTATACTACATACTAAGAAGTAGCTCTATTGTTCTTCATTAGTTCACATAAATCAAGTATTGTATATACATTTTGTTTTTTGGCTTATTAACATGTCCTGGTTACCGATTTTAGGCAATGGAACCAAGCTACTAGCACTTCTTGGTAGGAACTCCCTTGTTAGAGGGCATTTGAGAAAACATGCATCCTTCATGCAAATCCAGCCAGACCTGACTTAAAGACCTGAGTCAAAAACTGCAAGTTTACAGCCTCTTTCAGCTACTTAATCTCAAACCTACTCACTTAGTCACTCTACTTTCATTAAAATACAAACCTTACACAAGGACTCCATGAAAGGAAAAAGGATGGACACCGTGAGTCTGTTCACCAGGAAAAGTCCATGTCTTTATTTTCAGCATCAAGCTTATATACATGAAAAGGAGATTACTGTAACAAAGGGGCTACCGTGGCCTGCGCCCATTGGCTAGGCGGGTGGGAAGTATCAAAAATATTTACAAAAGAACCTATAAGCTGGGGTTTTTGGGTCTGTGCGGGGATGGAGACAGCCAGACCCTAGTCAAGGTTGAGGGCACTTCCTTATCAGCCTGAGGCCCAGAATTGCTAACCAAGCTAAACTGCTAAGCCAAACTGCTTTCCTTCACTCCAGATCTTCATTTTCATAGGAATTGTGTAAATTCTCACAACAGCCCTAAATTTGTGCTTTTTTTCAAAGGCAGAGTGGCATTTCCTTTGCTAGGATCCTAATAAGAAACGCTTTGTCTATTTGAAATTAGATGTTTTGTTTTACTATAGTTCCACCCCAAGATCTTGAGTTACTTTTTCAAAAGTATACATTATACTACTTTAGGGACCTGAGTCACCCAAACTAGATATTCTTTCAGAGTCCCGTTTATGAAAACACTAAAAGTCGGGGCCAATTCTCATTTGTCACTGATGGCATCAACTACTGTTCTTTGGGAAGTTGTTACAAACCTAGGCTCTTTCTCAGAAATGGCGACTGGCTCTAAAAAGAGCCTTTGGTTTCAGTTTGGGGGCAGGGGGGGGTGCTGAATCCAGTTCAGTCTGGGCTTGAGTGACCAGACTTTCAGGTCACTCGCTGGATTTTACATCTTGCGAGGTTGCTCTGGCTTTGTGGTGGTGACGCTCCATCTGGGCAGCAGCACGGCCTGGATGTTGGGCAGGACGCCGCCCTGCGCGATCGTCACCTTGCCCAGCACAAGGTGCAGGCAGTGCACGGGCCCACGGAGAACTGCTGCCTGGCCCGCGGGGAGCGTGTCTTGAGGTCTTGGCGCGAGTCTTATGGCCCTGCTTCCCTCTAACGGACAGAGAACCGTTACAACAGAAAAAACTACCCTTCCGCACAGCGGGACTTATAGTCAATGAGAAACGGATTGGCTGATACCTTTGTATCCAATCAGGGAGCCTTACCGCGCCACCTCATTTACATAGACACACTACATCCGGCCTATAAATACCAATCTTCATTTTCTTAGGAACTGTGTAGATTTTCACCCACTTTTAATATAAACAAGTTTCAGTTAGATACAGCTTACCAACGGTCATTAGCCGGGAGGTTGGGTTCCAGTATGAATGACCAAAGTTAGTATTTTCACATTCCAGTGTGAGTCTCAGCACAGCCTAGAAGCCTCAAATGCAGAAGGCATCTGACCAAGAAAGCCCTGCTCTTTGTGCCTCAAATCCCTGCCACTGGAGGCTACTATCCTCATCTACAAACAGCCCTGTGAGTGGACAAGTCTTAATGTCCCTAAACCACTTTTAAGTCCCCAGAGTTTCTCACCACGCAGTTTTCTGATAGGACCTAAAGAGACGGTGACCTTGTCTCCACACCTATTTGGACACTATTGGTGTAGTGGCATCAAGACACGTGCCACAGAAACATCTTTAGTGGCGCCCCTTGGAAAGATTGCTCCTGCCGTGTGGTCCCCTAGGGTCCCTCAATCTATAGAAATTTAGCCTTAAGCTTAGGAGCAGTGGGGCAGTTAATCTACCTGAATGGACAGTATCCCACTAACCATGTGTTTTGACTTCCACCAGCCTTAGGAAAGCCACTTTAGGTATGGCTGCAAAAGGCCTCTGCCTCAGATGGAACCGTGTCACAGCTCTTTTTCAGAAGATGTGGGTGGCTCTTAAAAGAGCCTTTGGGTTAGAAGAATGCTTATACTTGGCGGTTTACTTGGAGCTGGTGTACTTGGTGACGGCCTTGGTGCCCTCGGACACGGCGTGCTTGGCCAGCTCGCCGGGCAGCAGCAGGCGCACGGCCGTCTGGATCTCTCTGGAAGTGATGGTCGAACGTTTGTTGTAGTGCGCCAGGCGGGACGCCTCGCCCGCGATGCGCTCGAAGATGTCGGTGACGAAGGAGTTCATGATACTCATGGCCTTGGACGAGATGCCCGTGTCGGGGTGCACCTGCTTTAGCACCTTATAAATATAAATTGAGTAGCTCTCTTTCCGGCATCTTTTGCGTTTCTTGCCTTCCTTCTTCTGGGTCTTGGTTACAGCTTTCTTGAAGCCCTTCTTGGAAATAGTGGCGCCCTTGGACGTCAGCTCCGGCATGGTGAGTGCACAGCGTTACCACTCTCCAGTTACAGCTTCTTCCGCTCCCGTCACTACCTAGCTAGCGACAGGTACTTGAGGGTGAGAAGAGTCGTATTTATAGGCACAGCCTCTTATGACGTACTGGGCAGCCAACAACTGATTGGATAGTGGGGTTGGCATGAATGCAAATGAGGGTCTTTCAACAAGACATTCTGATTGGCTAGAAGGTATCAGCCAATCAGAGAGCAAATCACCACCCGTATTAGTACATAAAGAGTTCCATCGTCCTCTCTAATCTCTCTAACCTCTCTAACGGTCACTCTTCTCTTTAGCTGAAGATTGGCTGTCAAAATGTCTGGCCGAGGGAAGCAGGGAGCCAAGGCCCATGCTAAAGCAAAATCTCGCTCATCTAGAGCAGGCTTACAGTTCCCAGTGGGTAGAATTCATCGTCTGCTACGCAAGGGCAATTATGCTGAGCGCATTGGGGCCGGTACCCCAGTGTACCTGGCCGCGGTGCTAGAGTACCTGACGGCAGAGATCCTTGAGTTGGCAGGTAACGCATACCGAGACAAGAAGATGCGCGTGATCCCGCGCCACCTGCAGCTGGCCATTCGCAACGACGAGGAGCTCAACAAACTATTAGGTGGTGTGACCCTCCCACAAAGCGGCGTCCTACCCAACATCCAGGCAGTGCTGCTGCCCAAGAAGACTGAGAGCCATCATCACAAAGTCCAGAGGAAGTAAGCGCTTCACGTGGTGAATCCCAAAAAGTGGCCTGAACATCTGAAGAGGAAAGAAACCAAAGGCTCTTTTCAGAGCCACTCAAGTTATCGGTAAAGGCTGTGCACAAACTGAAAACCCACAACTTCACAACTAGACAGAAACGGTACAGCTACATGAACCTAAGTATAAAGTTACAGGGCTTTAGTAGTCATCTAGTTAGTAGGGTTCCCTGAAGCTGTCCTCTAGGTACCATTATGGCTGGAAAAACAAGACAAAGCGCATGGGTGCTGAAGCCCTATGGGTTGGATCGGATTCAGCACCTGGATGGGTAGAGCAGCCGTCCTCGGAAGCTCTTGGCCGCAAGTAGTTTAGTCGACACCTTACCAGAGTCTTTGGGAGCAGGAACCAAGTTCAGTGGCTACGGGGTAACAACCACGTAGGTCCTGAGCGAGTGCGAGTAAGGAACCTGTTTTTAAGCTATCAGGAGTGCTGTGGGAGTAGATAAGAACGAGATTGGCAATCAACTTTCAGTTTAACTGAAGTGGCAGTGCTAGAGGATATCATTGAACCCAGCAAGGCTGCATTATTTTCTCAAAATACCCTTTAGAAAGGAATTTCAAACAAGCTAGTATGGTTCAGTATCATGAAATACTGAGATGCTGAATGTTAGTAAACCAAAAGTTAGGAAGTAAATTAATGTTAAAAATTTAGAAGGGGCCCTCCCTGGTGGCGCAGCGGGTTAAAGCACAGCACTGAGAATCTAAAGCCGCTTCCGCATGAGTTCGATTCCCGCCTGCCCCGGAGGTGACCACATGGCGCGGCAGACCTCTCCTGACCCGCCCACTGCTCCCCTCAGCAGTGTACTTCGTCGATCTGCCTGTTCTGCTCCCCACTCTGTATCTGGTGAACCCTCTCACCCTCCGCATCTCTGGCCTGTACCCCAGTTCTGTATGAATAAAAAAAAAAAAAACTTAGAAGGGCATATGTGGATATTTGATAGCTGCCTGGTAACAGATACGCGTGGAAAAGAATAGAGGATTTTTTTTTATGTAGGATAAAGTATATATTAAAAAGAAGATGCTATGTGTCCTGGAGACACACTAGTGTCAGGCTCAGGCAGGAATGTGACATGCTCACATCTGTCATACTTCTTTGAAGTTAGGGAGTTTAAATCCTATTTTTTCAAGTTTTAACTACCAAAAGCAACAAAACAATACTGGAAATAGAAATTGGGAAGCAAACAGACTGTCCATAATTTTTGTACAATAATCAACATTTTCTTATTACAAAGAAAATCTCAGCTCTATAAAACATTGCTAGATAACATGGCTGAATTGGTGGCGGGAATTTCATGGGAACTGTTGTACAAAAACGAAAAATGATGTAAAATATATATAAAACAAAACATTGTTAGCTATATAAGACATATAGAAGTAGGTATAAAGAAAAGTACAAAATATGAAGTGCTGCAAAAAATTAAAGAATGAAAATAAATTACTTATGTTGAATTAGCAGAATGTAATTATGGGAGTCAAATCCCATAACATATCAACATTAAGACCATAATTTGGGAGGTCACCAAAGAATGTTTTTTAAAACTCAAGAGGCTAATATACAGATATATTCAATAAAAATAAGTATTTAGAACACAAGTGGCTGGATAAATGAAGGTTCGTGAAAAATCTGAAGAATTTAAACTAATTGTATAACTACTAACCAAAAAAGCCTTACCCCCACCAGACTTGCCACAGCATAGCAGGTGACTTTCCCGTAGAGAAACTTGACAAACACTACCTCAGGCAGCTGATGAAGGTCAACAACAGAGATAAACATGCTGATAGCCTTTACCCTTAATATGTTAAGCAGACCACTTCATTAGTCTTTGAAAAATCTTCAATTCCTGTCTAACTACAGAAAAATAACAGAGATCCAAACTGAGGAAAATTCAACAAAATGTCTGGTTTGTAAGTCCTCAAAATTGTGGTCACCAGAACTGAAAATTCTGAGAAACTGTCTCAGCTCAGAGGTGACTAAGGTGACTAGATTACCTACCTATCTCTTTATCTATGTTATATATTTAGGATTGTACATGGAACATAAAAATAAAATTAGGTAAAATCTAATTAAACCAGTTTAAATTCAGTTCATGGTAATGGAGCCATATTAGGTCAGTAGGGGAAGCTAGGTGAGTGATATGTAGGAATTCACTGTACTATCTTCACAAATTTTCTGTAAATCTAAAACTATTGCCAAGTTAGGTTTTTTGAATAAAATAAAATGAAATAAACTCAATTTTTAATTTTTTAATATAGTAGTTTATTTTTACATCATTTTGTGCCTTTTCCCATCTCTGTTGTAATCTCCATGGGCTCCCCATCACCAAATCACCCGTGTGCCATCACCATAGTCCAGTGCACTCCCCATTTCATCCCATTTTTTATCCCATTCCCCACTCCACCCCTATAAAATGTCCCTGGTATATGGTTGTTCATCATTATTCCCCCCCCCCCAGTCCTTTATGTTCCTGCTATGAGTGAAACCATCTGGTATTTTTCCTTTTTTTTCTGGCTTATTTCACTAAGCATGGTCCTTTCCAGCTCCATCTATGTTGCTACAAAAGACATGATAAACTCAAAAAAAATTTTTTTAAAAAAGGTAAGACAAGAGTCCCAAATCCAAAACTGATGAAAAAATTCAGTAATCTGAAAGTACAAGTGACTCTAAAAAGAAGCTCTGGTTTAGAACATGTTGCCTTCTCAGAGAAGCTGACTGGTAGAGTACTTGGTGCACACAGTGAGTGCCCTATGCGGAAGGCACCTGACAGGTTCTGGGCATCAGCAGGCAGTAGCCTTTTGGAATCCCCTTTAGATGACAGGCAAAAGCCTGCTGTAGTGAGCCAGACCAATGGACTCAGCAATAGTGTACTCAGGGGTCACTACTGCATGGGTGCAATTATGGTGAGTCTGCTTCGAGAAGCATAATAACACTACCTCTCACATTCCTGTTGCTTCTGGCCTTTCTGCTTGTTTTGATGGTGACTTCTTGGAGACTGTTGGACGGTTGAGAAAGTGATAGGATACATAACCTTTCATAACCTTGAATAAAAAGGTTTGGCAAGTTGCAAAACCTTGGGACTCATTTATAAATTTTTTGAGGAACTGGGTGAGCTCAATTTCAGATAGTAATAAAAGCAAGACGCAAATAAATGTAAATGGTCAACTCTGATTGAATAATATTGTCACCGGTCTAGTAACCCTTTCCCTGTTCATCCTTGCTCTGTTTCTGTTTACCTTTTTGCAGACAAAACCAGTTGAGAGCAAATGAAGTGAGCAGTAACACAAGCATTATGTCACAGCCTCATTACCACAATAAAAAATATCCCACTGGTGTCAGGACAGATCCAGTCAAGGCCAAATTTAGAAGAAAAAAGGGGCATGAAAGCAGCTTCTAGAAACTTCTGCCTAGTTTCTGAAATCCTCCCTGCAAAGCAGTTAGCTTCACCCTTTCTGTACTGCTCTCCCATATAAGTCCTTACTAATCTAGCCCACATTTGAGGGAACTGTTCTTTGAGACAATAATCTGCTATCATAATTCATTCCTAGGGATGTTCACTATGTGATACATGAACCAAGACACTAATGAAAGCAGTATGTTATGAGAAATTGTGTTGTTTTATTTTTTAAATACTCTTTACAAAGCTATAAATTGCTGCTTCAAATACAAATAAGCCCTTTTAACTTTGTTCAAACGTATTTCATTCTGCAAATTAGGGGACATAAACTTGGAATAAAGGGGTCTTTGTTTTGCAGTATCTGGCATGTTTTGGTAGACATCCAGTAAGTCATGAAGGAAGGAAAATGGAGCGGATCTAATGGGAAACACATAAAAATAATAATCTTTAAAATAAGTGAAGTTCATTACAGTGAACTTTCACATTTATAAGTCCAGTGAAGATAGAGGCACAACTTCTAGGACTTATTTCCTCCAGTTATTTGCACGAATTTTCTCATCCTAGTTAACTTTTTAACCTTGCATTCTGCTTTTCATCTCAATGATTCTCCTAAACTGGTCTCACTAAACTCACCAGCTGCCAATCAGTGGCTTCTCTTATATTCCTTATATTACATAGTCTTTTTAATTAGTTTCCTAGCTGAAAATTTCCTTGTCCATGACACCACTTTTCTCTAGTTTTTCTGATATCTTTGGACAAGGGCTTTTGTTCTTTGAAGCAGTTTCTCTACACAATTTAAAGCTGCTTTTACTCCACCTAATTTTCCTGAGTGATCATAGGAAATCATCATTAACTTTGATTGCCATCTCTATGTTCAAAAGACAGACTTGTGAGCCTTATTTTTCTAATGTCCATACTCAGGTTTACACCAGTACTGAGTTTAAAAAGTACCAGACACGGCCCTCCCTGTGGTGCAGCGGGTTAAGGCACAGCACTGAGAAGCTTAAGCCACTTCCGCATGGGTTCGATTCCCCGCCTGCCCCGGAGGTGACCACATGGCGCAGCAGACCTCTCCTGTCCCGCCTGCTGCTCCCCTCAGCAGTGTACAGTGTCAGTATGCCTGTTCTGCTCCCCGCTCTGTCTCTGGAATCCCTTCACAGCCCCTGTACCTCTGGCCTGTACCCCAGTTTTGTATACATAAATAAATCTTAAAAAAAAAAAGTACCAGACACTGTTCCAGTGCACATTTCACTAATATAAGTGTTGCTGGGCCCTCCCTGGCTGCACATTGGGTTAAAGCACAGCACTGCAAGCTGGCCACAGCCACTTCAGTGAGACTTTGATCTCCAGCCCTGAGGTGATCCACATAGTGCAGCAGTCCTCTCCTGTCTCGCCTGCTGCTCCCCTCAGCAGTGTACAGTGTCAGTATGCCTGTTCTGCTCCCCGCTCTGTCTCTGGAATCCCTTCACAGCCCCTGTACCTCTGGCCTGTACCCCAGTTTTGTATACATAAATAAATCTTAAAAAAAGTAACAAATCACGTTATTATAAATAAATAAGTGTTGCTGAAGCAAGCATCAGTAATTATATGCAGTTTTCCCTTCTACAATATTTCCTTAGCACTTTAAAAAAAAAAGATTTACTTATTCATGCTTACAAGGTACAGGCTAGAGGTGTAGTGGGTGAGAGGATTCACAGAGACAGAGTGGGGAGTAGAACAGGCAAACTGATGAAATACATCGCTGAGGGGAGCAGTGGGCGTGTCAGGAGAGGTCTGCCGTGCCATGTGGATCAGCTCCCTGGCCTGGGATTGAACTTGTGCTGCAGTGGCTTCAGAGAGCCTCCGAATATGGTGCTTTAACCCATTGCACCACCATGGAGGGCCCAGCACATATTTTTTTATAGGTGATACAGTGCTAAACAAATTTTTCATTCTCGGTCACATGAACGATGTTTTATATAATGCTGTGATTGTTTAGCCTATCAGTGTATACACAGTGTGGCATCTGAAGATACCAATTAATGACTGGTGGAATACTTATATGTGTACACTATTTATAATTGTTATCCTGAGCTTCAACTGATTTTTTAGCATTTTAATGACAAGAAAATTGCAATATAAAAAGGGGTTTAAATGGCTTTAAAGTCAAATATAATCTTAGCTGACACTAGAGGGAGCCAAGTAGACATTCCACATGAAAATATATCCAACTTTAATGCCATTTTGAAATGACTCTGAAGAAAATGTGCAGTGAAGTAGGAATACTGCTTTTATTATTCTTAGAGAGAAAACTAGAAATCAGTGCTTAAAATATCCATTCAGACTTCAACCTCTGTAAACTAGGAGAGATATAAAATAAGATGGTTAAATGGTGATTAAATGAACAAATATAGGACACCCACAAATGCCTATACAGATTTGTTTCAATTATTATTTCATCCCACTGGATGTGGCAGCCAGACTAAAATCTTTGGACCTTTGGATCCTAAGTTGTGTTAGTTTTCTACAGCAATATAACAAATTATGACAGGCTTAGCAACTTCAGACAACCCTTATTCTTTTATTTCTGTAGGTCAGAAAGTCTGTCTAGTGAGGTTCTGAATCCTGCAGGTATGAGAAACATCTATTCCTCATCTGGATGCTCTGGGGGGAAATCGTCTAAGGCTGTAGGAGTAGAATGTTCATCCTTGCTGGCTGTCATCTGGAGACCTTGGCTCTCCCAGGCCACCCCCAGTTCTTCCACATGATCCCTTCCATCTTCAAACTAGGGGCTGTGCGCCAGATCCTCCTCATTTTTTGAAATTCTGAAGCAGAGAAAACCCTTATTTTAGAAACGTGCTGTATTTGATGAGGCCCATCACTAACCTCTATTTTAAGATCAATAGGGGTATAGAATATAAACCAATTGCAGGAGGAACAGCCATCACATTCTCTGCCCCAAGGATTACATAGGGTTGTGAAGACAGGGAAATCCTGAGACCAACTAAGAATTCTGCCTACCACATTCACCAGGAGTGAGGATGGTAAGTCCCATGCAAGGGGTGGCCTGAGGGTTAGTTGCATGTGGGCAAACTTCTGGGCAAATACTGGGTGCTCCATACTCTGGCAGCATGAGAGGTGGACTTTGGCTTGACTGTCTCCATGAATGGGACTGGTCTGGTTTCCAGCTTCAAACTAGGTCCTGACTAATACCCTTGAAAACTACTAGTCACCTCTAAGATTCAGTGCAAGACTCACCTCTTTCGGAAAGCTTTCCCAGATTTCTGCAAATGCACTCTTGGACAATCTTTATTATGATACTTCTTTTATTATTTTGGACTACAGTATGAGTATCATCCAACTACATTTCTATATAGGATTTCAACTCTATATAAAATATTGGCCAAGACAGTACAAAAAAAACACCTATATGCCCTTCTTTACCAAAATCTATCTATTCTCAGCATTTTCCCCATTTACATTTCCCTCACAATATATCACAACATAACATAAACCAATGACATAGCAAATGATCAGTCTATAGACCACAGGGCAGTTCTGCCTATTTTTGTAAATACAATTTTATTGAAATAGCTGAATCCATATACTAATAGGTTGCCAATAACTGTTTCTGACATAGCAGAGTTACATAACTCACAGAGTAGAGCATTTACTATTTGGCCTTTTCACAGTTTATCCGTCTCTGTTTCATAATATAGTATATGGCAGCCTTAATGGTAGTGTGTGTGATTCCTGTGTAAGCTGCATCCACTGTCACTTTTGCCTCAAATAAATCAATGTGCATATCCTAAGATGCAAGAATAATACTCTAAAGTAGAATGCATGCTGGAAACCAACCACCACATCCATTCCAGCGGGTGAGATGATGAGAAAACCCACGGCCCTTACAGAGCCATGAGAGCTAAGAGGAAAGAGAAATACTCAGAGATAAAGTAAGATCATACTCAGGGAAGGTTTGGTAAAGGAGTCAAAATTTCAGGCATGTCAAATGTAACAGAAAGACAATGGGGTGCAAACTAAAACACATTTAACCAGGTTTCAATTCAACAATTGTTCACCTTAGTCCTTAACAGAAGAACAGTTGGCATAGACAAAAATTTACAGAGAGCCAACAAGTCTTATACAGGACCAGTAGTTAAATTGGGACAGAAGAAAAAATTGGGCCAAAGAGAATATCCCTTTGATATGTAAGAATACAAAGATATGGCAGAGAGCTGAGAAGGGGACACATAATTTGGGGACGACCAAGGAGAATCCAGGTGTTCTTGTGAGAACCCCTTCCATTTTGGGCTTCCTATTTTACTAATTATAGTTACTCCTATTCTCTGGGTTTAAAACCCATTTTGCTTGGCAGAAATAAATACTCTTCTAGGAGGTGAGACATTTCCATTCGCAGCCCAGATGCGGACATCACTTCATGCTCTCATTTCTCTCTAGCTTCCTCTTCTTGGATCCGAACTCCTCTCTCCTTTAGCACAGCTCAAAAAAACTTCTCAAAAGAAAGGGTTGTCCTACTTTCATCATACTTTGGGATTTTGTTTATTTTAAATGCCTCCACATCTTCAAAAACCCTTTTTTTTCCTGCAAGCCTATAAAATTCTTTTAAGGCATGAGTTATCAGTTCCCTATGCATTTATGTCTTTAGAAACCACTCGCCCCTTTCTTTTTCTTCTTTGCACTCATTTGTTCTTTTAGTATAACTACATAGTCTGTTCCAAAATCTCCATGGCTCTTGGAAGGTCTTTGGAGACACTAAACCCTGAAAAGGTTACAGTAGATCTTCCATCTCCTAGACGATATGCAATTCAGTGCAAAAATAAATGTGTTAGTGATTTAAAATATACATGTATGTTAAGATTAAAATAAATTATATATATATATATATATATATATATATATATATATATATATATACATATATATATATATATATATATATATATTGATGGCAAAATTCTGGGGGAAATTTACCAAAGCTCTTCCCTACTCATTTGGGGTATGGCTGCTTTTCATCTGGCTCACTGAGCCTGGGACCCCTCCACCTGGTTGTTAAATGTTTGCTTACAGATTATCTCCTTACCTTAGCTAGGTGCCTGACTCAATGAAGTGGTTTTATTATTCCCATTTCTGGTAGGGAAGATTCACTTGTTTTATTTATGTATCATCTCTCCTGCTCTTTCTCTTCCTCTCTGCTTCCATTCACGTACACCTAAAAGAAGCATCATAAGACAGCAGAGAATAGAAATGATAACAGACAAAACCCAGCACCTGCCTTCACTGAGCCACAGGGAAGAATAGCCACATGCATCAATCCTTCAAGGTCTCCGTGAGTGGGTATTTCTACTCTATCTGCACTTTCCAGGTGGGATTTCCACAAGGCCCTATTGTGGCTTAGCTGTATATTCCCAGAGTCATAACTTGAAGTGGTAATCCTCAGCGCCCTAGAATATGACTTTATTTGGAAATGGGGTTGTTGTAAATAGAGTTAGTGAAGGTGAGGTTATGTTGGCACATGATGGGCCCCCACTCCAGCATCCCTGATGTCCTTATAATAAGGGAAGTTGAAGACAGAGACAGACAGACAAGGGCAGTGTCATGTGACAAGAAAGGTTGAAATCCAGGCAAGGCTGCCCCTGTCTACTCCTATGCCAATATTGCTGGCGAGTGACCAGAAGCCACCCCCAGGCATGGAATAGAGTCTCGCTGATAGTTTTCACACTTCTAGCTTTCAGAACTGTAAGACCAGAAAGTTCTGCTGTTTAAGCCACCCCGTCTGGTCCTGTGTTACAGCAGTTCTAGGAAACTAAAATAGTACACCACCAGCTGTGAGTTCCTGGCAAAACTGGGGTTTACAATCCTTCTGATGCTTGGTCTAGCGCTCTTTTCTAGACACACCAGCTGAGGGGAAATGACCGCTCTACTGGGTAATCAAGAAGGATTCTGGGAGCCTCTCTGGTGGTGCAGGGGTTAAAGCCTCAGTGCTGTCAGGCTATTGTCAGCCACTGCAGCATGAGTTCAATCCTGGCCATGGCCCACGGGCACAGCAGACCTCTCTTGTCTTGCCGGCTGCTCCCTACAGTGTATTTCAGTCGGTCTGCCTGATCTGCTCCCTACTCTGTCTCCGGTGAATCCTCCAACCTACAGTTCAGTTCTTGTATGCATAAATAAGTAAAACTAATATCTTTTAAAAAATAGCTTCTGGGAAGAGGTGTGTGTAGAGCTGTGCTTGAATATGAAAAGTATGTTTGATGTGTGGAAAGGGGAGTAAGGGATGGGAAGGGAAACAGCGTGGGTAGGAATGAACCAGGCTGGTCTCACTGGGCCAGAGGATCCTTATAAAGAAGCTCCGGGTAAAACCTTCGCATGTCCTGAGTACTAGAAATGTGATCTCATAGTGTACTGTAAATCTGCTAGAGAAAAAAGTGGGAGCCGTTTGATCTGAGCATGCCAGCTGTCAAAGGTCAGGTTGCCATAAAAAGACAAGTTCTTTCTTGAGCTTGTTGGCAGGGACAAGACAAAAGGTGGGGAAAGAGAGGGCCAATGGGATCCCTAACGAACACCTCTCCCTTGAGTAGTCACATTTTCTTAGGATACTAGGTGTAATCTGTGTTTGCAAGCTCACACTGTGTAGCCCATTAAAATATAGGCAAAATATTTGGAGATAAGGTTTCCTACTCAGGAACAATGTGTTGTTTTTTTCCTCCCCCAAAAGCAAAAAGAAGTTATAGAGAAAATGGTCCAGGGACTGTTGAAACTGAGTGATCTGGTTGAGAGGACCCTATGGTTATTCAAGCACACAGACCACAGATGAATTTCTTAGGAGAGCCTAGCGATGACCTTTGGAAGTCCAGAAGATTCCTACCCATTCAGAGATGGAGAGATGAAACATCACTGCAAAGTTTTGTTCATTTATTGACTCTGGACACAGGATTTATATTGAGATTCCACATCTGTTAAAGGTCATCACCACCAACCCTAGAGCATGTGAATCAAGCTGTCCAGCCCCCTGGAGACTGCATGCTTGATCTAATTGCAGGCTGCCCTCTTCAACAGCTCTTTTTGACTAGCAAGTGTTGCCTTTTCTATCACAGGCTTGATTTTCAGATATGCAAATGTTGTAACCCTGAAGCAACAGCTGAGAATGGTTCTCAGATTATCACTTATAAAGCGATATCAACAATATTAACATTTGCCTGCAGATTATTATAATTGTGCATGTGGTAATCAATGCTGACTCAGAATGGCTTGGGTTTATAAAAAAGACACAAAACGTGTGTGCCAAATACGAATTTTTACCCAAACCCACCTCTTCTTCCCCCACCAGGCACACAACAACATTCTCTCACAAAATGTTCTTGCCAGCAGCACTCATAAGGCAGAAAGTAAAACTTTGTGTCAGCGACTAGGTGAAATGGGCACTGTCACTGACAGAAAAAAAAAAAAAACACAACTACCTCATTTATTTAAGTTGAAAATGTCAGTCTGATGACAACTCCACGAGAGCAGATTTGAGGGTTTCATCTCTCGCAGAGAAGGCCGGCCATGTCCTAAAGTGGAAAAGAAGACCGCTTCCCAGTTAGAGCTAAGAAGGCCTGAATTCTCCAAAATTATTCTTTGACTGCATCACAGAAGACTGAACACCTTTAATCAAAAAAAAAAACAAAAAAAACTATGATTGTCGTTATGCACGTTATCTCATTAAAATTTCCTAACAATCTCTGAGCTCATTCCTTTCATAAGTCTCACTTTGGAAGGAGTTAAATCACACGACTAATTATGTGGCATTACCCCAGAGGAACAAAATACATTTTCATTCCTGACACCAGCTAACCTCTGCACCACTTTTTGCAGTAGTATCAGGTTTTTCCATGAAACCTAGCAACAAGGACAGAATGTGAAGGCAGAATGAGATTCGGAAGAGGACAGCCTCTCCAAAGGATGTAAATAGAGAAGGAAAGAGAAAGTGGGTCCAGAAGAAAAGTTCCTTCACTTGCTGCAGAATGACCCTAGACGTGTTTCTCTCCTCGACACAGACTGGTAGGATCCATACCACACTACAGTCCTGTAACAGAAGTCATGGGCACCCTGCTTGGGGTGGATTCAGTGAAGACTACTTTGGTCTGAAGAAACACACTATCCAGAAAGATCTAGTGCAGGACCCACCATGCAGAGCCAGAGCCAGAGCCAGAGCCAGAGCCAGAGCCAGAGCGGCAGAGGTCAGGTCTGCAATGATGCAGGGCCAGAGAACAGGGTTCAGTGTTATAGCTCAGCAAGGTCTTCAAGAACAACCTGACTGCCTCTTCAAGGGCTCTTCAAGTCCTCTTCCACCCCCACCCCTAACCCCTCACCTCCACCCCCCCCTCCCCAACCCCCTCTTTAAACTAGTTGGAGCATAATAGGTATAAACTCCAAGGCACCCACTTTTCAAACCTGATTGGTCCTTTTGGCTGATTGGCATCCATGAGAGGTCCAATCATATTGGTCCATTTATGATCTCAGTTATTTGCATAACTGAATACTTGGGGGAGTGGGGGAGAGGCTCTAATCCCAGCACTTTGATTGGTGCTGGACAAGCTCCAATCAAATTGGTCCATTTACAAGCCCATTTTCAGTATCCTGAGCGTGATATAAAAGAGAAAAGCTGGGCCCTGGCCTCAAGTGGGCCTATATTGAGGTCAGCACAAGCTCCTGTTCTCTGGCCTCACTGGGGTCAGAGGCAAAATGCGCCTTCAGCAGGGCTGGGTTCAATAATCGAGCATTGGGTTTCCTAGAACTAGGTGGAGACAACCAGCTATTAAGGGAATCCCCAGTGGCAAAGGGGTTGTAAGACCATAACACCCAGCAGGCTTACCCTGTCCATTCAGCCCATGATTAAGTTGGGGGATTTATGTACAGCAGGGATGAGTCTCTGATCACAGATACAAATGAGGGAGTTTATTGTCTACAACTTCCCTTTTTACTGGCGGCTCCATTCTTTCTAGCTATGCAGTGGGGGGATGTAGAGGGAATTTGTCATTTGCCTCTCATGACCTTGTTACTTCATTCTGGTCTGCCCAGCCCATTCTCAGATTCACTGCCATGCTTGGGATGTAGGCACCCCTGGGATCCTGCCATGAGGCTAAGTCCAAAGCCATCTGCTCTGGGACCCAAAGACCTTTCTTTCTTATTCCAGTCAATGAAAAAAACAATGTTTCAGTTGAGACTTGGAAGCACAAGTTCTGTTTTTGCAGGCCTCCTTCTATTCCCTTTCACTTACTGTGTAGGTGAAATTCTTAGGTTTTTGGAAAAAGAAAATCCAAGGAGGCTAACCATCTAGCCAGGGCAATGGGGGTTGTGGAGCTTGTCACCTGTTAATGAACAGCGAGAAAACAAAAAATGCAATGATGTACCCCCAAAATAAGTTTTAAATAGTTTGCTAGCACCAGGGACTTACCAGGCTTTAGCAGAACCCAAAGCAAACAAAAGTCAGTAATAGTGAGCCTGTTTATTAAACATGTGGGGTTTTTTCCCCATTGTGGGTTACAACACATTGTGACTTTTAAATTAAATATTACATTAAAATATTATTTTCCTTGATTGATACATTTCTTTATTGCATTACAGTCCCTTCAATTTTTCTCCAGGGAAGACGCCTGCCTTGCCCTGTCCTGGTTAGCACAAGTGCTTGGCAGACACCCACACCAGAATGATTACTGGAAGCATCGCAACTGACCAGCCCTTGCCCTCCTCCTGGACATCGTCAAAAAGTCAGGCCCCAGGAAGCACTTCAGCTCATAAAAGCAACTTTCAGCTATGAATCATCTGTAGGCAACCGTTGCTAACAAGTAATTTTAAACAATAATATCTGCAATTGAAGTACAAAATGAAAATATTTGCCACCCTTCCACGCACATGGCTCTGTGTTGGTGCTGGCCGCGACTGTTTTCATTAATGACGCCTTTTATCATTCTATGAACAACCAAGAACAAGAGTGAGAAGAAGAGAGAGAACAAAACAATCTGTCTTCATAGTGCCAAGTATTTTTTTCCTTCCTGAAAAATTTCCTTTTGGCAAGTGAAGGGAACTAAAAAATGATTTTCTAATTCTGTCTAAGAAGACTCAAATATGGAAAAGAGTTCTCCAGACATACCCTGGCTTTTATTCTTTGTGGTGTCTGATTCAATAAGCATATTTACCCATTATTTCCTTTCAGGATATCAGAACACACACACATGCACACACATACACAATAACATGTTGTGAGATTATCTTCCTTAGAAATATACCCATCTGATTAATTTTGAGTAATAGTTTAATTCTCACATCCTCTTGCCCAAAGAGAGATGGGTTAGGCCATGTGATATAGCAAAAAAGAAAAAGGTTAAACCAAGTGGGAGTGCAGAAGGCAGAGAAAGGAGGGACTCTGTCTTTTTTTTTTAAAAGATTTATTTATTTATGCATACAGAGGTGGTATACAGGCCAGAGGTGCAGAGGCAGCGAGAGGATTCACCAGAGACAGAGTGGAGAGCAGAACAGGCAGGTCAACCAGGACATTGTTGAAGGGAACAGCAGACGAGACAGGAGAGGTCTGCCGTGCCACCAGGGAGGGCCCCTCTCAGTCTTTTTTAGAATCTCTATATGTGTACCAGCCCCTTTGCTCTGGGCTCCAGGAAAACACACTCTCTTGATTTTAAAATTCTGTTAATAAAGGACCCTCCCTGGTGGTTCAGCAGGTTAATGCACAGCACTGCAAGTCAGCTACAGCTACCTCAGTGTGAGTCCAATGCCTGGCCAGGGAGGTGATGCACATGCCAGGGCAGACCTCTCCTATCTTGCCCCCTGCTCCCCTCAGCAGGGTACTTAGTCCATCTACCTATTCTGCTCCCCACTCTGTCTCT
>NW_004567138.1:10143654-10189071 GCF_000260355.1 Condylura cristata
TATATATATGTGGAAAGAAATGAGAAAAGAATCGCTTCTTTTCATCCAGTGGAGAAATTTAATACATGTTCTTGATAAAGGCAAATGAGGAAATGACTAGTGTTAATTCTATTCGATTTGTAAGGTACTAATTATATTTTGTTTTTCAAAATAGTAGGCTAAACTATCTCTAGTTAGATCAGGCTATGGTAAAAATTCATCAGAACCCTGATAGCTTATAAGGCTGGCAGCAGGAAGGTTAAGAGAAGAGTGACAAGAGCTCTACAAATTGGTGGGACCTGGTGATCTGAAAATTGCAGGAGAAAACCCTGAGCAAATGGGTAAAACCTGGAAACAACCCAAGTGCCCCAAAATAGAAGCTTGGATCAGGAAGATGGGCTGTATATATACACAAAGGAATACTACTCAGCAATGAACAAAGATAAACTCAGGACATTCACAGTAACATGGATGGAGCTGAAGAGATTATGCTCAGGAAAATGAGTCAGAAGGAAAATAAAAAATAGCAAACCATCAGGGTTCGGATGAATTTTTACTGTTGCCTGACCTAGAGAGAGCTAGAGAGTTTAACCCACTATTTTGAAAAACAAAGTACTGTTAGTACCTTGAAAAATATAATAGAATTAACACTAGTCACTTCCTCATTTCCCTTTATCAAGAACATATATTAAATTTCTCCACTGGATGAAAAGAAGGGAAGGTTTCACTTATGGGGGGGTACAGGTGGGAGGGAAAGTAACATTATTTTAAATGAGCAATGATGTAAACTATATAGAAATAAATTAATATTTAAAAGAGCCTGAGCCAGATCTTCCACACTTGGGGATTATAATAGGTAGGTCACTTAAAGTTCTCCACACTTTATATCATGCCTTGCCATGCAGTTTTGCAGTGAGTTCCTCTTCTCGGTCCTACTATTTAGCTCTAAGTTTTGCTCTGGTGGTTAGTACATAACATTCAAGGAAAGGCTTCAACTATGGCTGCCCTGCCTTACATCTCTTACTCTCATGTTGCCATAAGCAGGCTCTGTCCTGCCCTGTGTGGTCCTAGCGGATGACACACACAGCACAGAGCTGAGTGACTACTGTTGCCCAAGGTAAGACCAGCATGTATTAGCCAGCCGCCAGTGATCCCCAGTGATCTAAGCAGCCTGACCAGGATTGGCAAAGGGACCCTACTTGGGCATCTGAGCAAAGATCACTGATTTTTGTTATGCTGCTGACTTTTTGCCATTGTTCATGAAGGCCTGTCTAGCCCTCGGATGTTCAGAACAGGCCACCCAGGGTGGGTCATTTTGTCATGTAGGTTATGTCCATCTGAGGTCAATCAAAGCCCTGAAAGCTCAATAGAACTTTTACTTTTCCCTGAACTACCTGGAAAAATGAACTGCCCAAAATTTTTACCTTAAATAGCCTTTCTATAAGAGAAATCTGTCTATATGTCAGGTAAAACACCTAATTAAAGTCACCCTTCCTCATCTGAGTTCCCCTGCCCTCTTCTTCAAGTCCCAGGCCCCGATCTGATTCCTTAGCTCAGGATACATACTCTCCTTACCTTTTCTGGAATTAGAATCCACATCTATATTGATGACCCATATGTAAGTAAATTTGTCATTGTTTTCTTCTCTTACTAACCTGTCTGATGTTTTTTTCTCCTCTTACTAATCTGTCTGATGTTAATTTGGTTGCTCAACCAGGCCAAAAAGAACCCATAAGGGAAAAGGGAAGTTGTTACACAGGAAATGCTAATTGAGCCTCTACCCTACAAGTTTTCTACATACATGACAAACACTGATTCATGAGAGGGAAAAGTCAGTCTAGCACTTATATTTATCCAGACTCATTTACAATGAGTCTCTCCCTTGTGACCAACTGCAAGTAAATCACATTTCGTTTTCTATCAGATGACTGAAAAATGTTTTCTCTTTTCACTCCATAACTTTCCAATGTAAACTAATTGGTATTCTTGTCTTCTGAGGTCCAGCTCTCCCTAGTGTGCTCATTCTGCATTACAGAATTTTGGGATCTAGTAGGAAAAAATGATTCCATTTCAACATCCTCAGTGGGTAGGTTTAAGAGAGAAGTTGTACATCAACCAGGAAATAAGACCATAGTGCAAGACTTGTGTCTTTGATACTGCTATGCATTAATTGTCCAGAAGAGTGCTGGTATGTTTTATTTACTACGTATATAAATAATTGTAAGGGCCCTCCCTGGTGGTGCAGTGGGTTAAAGCTCTGCACTAAGAAGCTTAAGCTACTTCCGCATGAGTTCGATCCCCGCCTGCCCCGGAGGAGATCCACATGACACGGCAGACCTCTCCTGACCCGCCCGCTGCTCCCCTCAGCAGTGTACTTCGTAGATCTGCCTGCTCTGCTCCCTGCTCTGTCTCAGGTGAATCCTCTCACTCTCCACATCTCTGGCCTGTACCCCAGTTCTGTATGAATAAACAAAATCTTTTAAAAATAAATAAATAAATAGTTGTAAGTCAAGAAATGTCACATGTGTCAGGAGGTAGTAGGAGCCCCCAAGGAATAAAAGCTGTCAATTTGTACTGCTAGTCACATCAACACCGTCTCAGCAATGCAGCCAGGCTCCAGCAGGAGACTTTAAAATCTAGTAAATGCATTGTGCCAAAGAGCTGAAATTGATCCTGTTGATTCCAAGTAATAAAGTAACATTAAAAATCATACTTTCGGCCCTCCCTGGTGGCGCAATGGGTTAAAGCACTGCACTCCACTTCCGCATGAGTTCGATCCCCGCCTGCCCTGGAGGAGATCCACATGGTGTGGCAGACCTCTCCTGGCCCACCCGCTGCTCCCCTCAGCAGTGTACTTCGTCAATCTGCCTGTTCTGTTCCCCACTCTGTTCTTGGTGAATCCTCTCACCCTCCGCATCTCTGGCCTGTACCCCAGTTCTGTATAAATAAATAAATCTTTAAAAAAAAATCATACTTTCACGACCATGAAGTTTTCCACATGACAGGTGAATACCAGATGTCAGGCAAGCCAATAGTTATTGTGTATCTGTGATAGGTATGAGAAGAGAGAGAAGATGACCCCCTGACTATATAACTTTGGGTATAAAAAAATGGAATTTATCATTTTTTGAGCTAACAAATGAATGAACATAGTTATAAAAGGAGCAATGCAAAGTATGGCTCTAATTCCCTGGAAGTGATTTCCCTGTGAAAATGATTATCTTGATTCTGTTGCAAGAGCATCTTCTTTTTCAGAGAAAATAAGTTGAGAAAATGCTTAAAAATAATTAGATTCCAAGAAAGTCAATTAGGCAAAGCCTAATTCTATTTTAAGAAGAAGATAATGGATAGATTTTTATGACAGGACAAAGCCGGGGATGGAAGGAAAATCACATTAAAATTGCCATTAGATGCTTTAGTCTTCTTAAAGGCCACTTTCTTCATCTATGCCGACCCCAATGTGCTCACATCTCCGCTGTCACGTTCTACAATATGGGACATTTTCCTCATAATTTGACCTGGTGGGATAGAGTCAAGACTGATCCATCTTCTTTGCCTAAAGAATGTCTTAAATTATGAGAAGGATTCATGTAAACACTTGAAATATGTGATCTCTGCTTTGGATATATTTCCTAATTCACTCAGTCCACTTTCAGCAATTTCCTGTTGTTACTCACAATGATTTTGAAAATGGAATTGCATGGCTGCTTTTTTAAGTTGCATAATACTAATTGCCCCACATTAAATTTTCTGTCTCTCTCCCAAGGGAAAGACAGACCCTGTCCGGGGGAACATGGAGTCAGAGTTCCAAGAATGAGGGCAAGAGGCTTCTGTGATGGAGCAGCAAGCTGCTGACTGGAAGCTGATGATTCTCAAGGGTCAAGGAGAAAGCTTCAAGCCCCTGGGCTCACATTCACTAGAGAAAATTGTTGGGGGCAAGGGATGGAGTGGGGAACAGATGCTTGGGTTCCATAGGAAACATTTTCTCCAAATTTCTTCTGTATTCCTACCCACCTGGCAAAGCCTGTAAGGGCAAAACCCAGCTCAAGATGAATGTTCTGGCCTCTTCCATGTCATGACTAAGAAGTGATTACTGGAAACTTACTTCCACGTGAGCACACTCAGGCATCTAAGAACTACAGATACATTGGTGGTGTGGATTCCATCAGGACCTTGACCTTCTCTCTGCTTCTCCTCCCCCCACCCCAAGTTAGAGTAGTAATTTGTCCATCAACCACTGGGTAGAACATTTTAAAGGCCACGACACAAAAACCATTGCCAGTGCATCTTTGTTCCCAGGAGCAAGTTTATTTCTGCACCAAGATCAATTTATAGAAGTCACAGGACTGTTAACAAAGTCACGCACCATTCAGACTCAGCAGAAAGGCCACGAGAAGAATCAGATGGATGGAATCAGCTGTCACCATCACCCAGATGACTAGGGGAAGACAAGAAGAGCAGATCCAATAGTTTCGCTGAGTCTTGGGGTACAGCCAGGGGTGGGGGTTGGGAAACCCAGGGTCAAGGGACAACATAAAAGACAGTGGTGGGGGACTTCTGGTGAGGCAAGAAATTGCTGTGTCTGTAGGTAGAAGGTGGTCTCTAGGCACCCAAGAACATCACAGCATCTGTTGGAACGTTTGCCCAGAGTCCCCAACAGCAAAGCACAGATACAATTTTACCAGCAGGAGCAAACACACCAATTAAAAGCAAAAAGCAGATTGGTCTGGGGATTTATGGGTTGCCTTTCAGCCCAAGACACAGGGCCAGCTCAGACTTCTGAATTTTTCCATCCTTGTTCACATCGCAGTGACGCAAAAGAATCTCCCGGAACTTATCAAGGTCCACCCCACGGATGCTGGGCTGAGGACAACAAAAACAACATCTGAACACATAAGTCATCATGGCCCCATCCTTTAATGCCACCCACACCGGGCCCCAGGGTCACTGAGCGTCAGGGACACCCTGCCCTCTGAGAGAGCCACCCTGGAGATACTCTTCTGCCAGTGTCTCCTGAGGCAAAAGAACTTCCACCCGTAACTCACTCCTCTGCTGTTCTGACAGACAGCCTGCCTGTTTAGCGACCATAATACAGATATCTTACCTATCCTGTCTTGCTACTCTGTTAAGACACATTGTTTTTATCACCCTCTGGGAAATGCTTGTGCCTCCAGTTTTACAGGGCCTGTAATGAATGACGATTTAGCTAAAACTTTCTGTTGCTGGGCTAGGGATGTCAAATTTATTCCCAAGGATATTTTAGGGGCTAAAAAGGACTCATGTTGCATGTCAGCAAGGAATATATTTTAAACTCACAGGTCTGCCAAGGTGAGCAATACTTGAGCTAAGTGATTCTCCTTGGGTTTCCTTTAATCCCCACTGTGTCCTTGTTTAAAGATTAGGAAACAGAGACCCAGAGAGCGCCAAAGCAGCTTGCCAAGCTGGAAAGCTGAAACAGAATTTTTGATCCCAAGTCTTTGGTCTCCAATTGAGAATCTTTCACCATTTTTCACTGTTGAGGAGAAATAGCTGGTTTAAAGAGCCATGTGAATAGTAGTAATAAACAAAAATTAAAAAGTCAGTGTCCAGAAAGAAAGGGGATCTTTATCCTTTTGTTGTCCCAAGCCCTTGGTTACTGGGCGAGTTTTATGTCTATCACAGGATATAATTTCCAGAGCCCTGAGAAACTATCCCCATCAATTCCTCACTTTCAAACAATAACAATTCCTTACTTCCAAAGACATCTCTTAAAAACTCTCAAAAGGGAGCAAAACTTTTCATCCTTCAACTAGACAGCCTTGTAAAACAAACCAATTGTACTGCCCACTGGGCTAAAGGCAGGTTTCAACAGAGGGAAGGAAGGACGAGAGCAAGAGGAACTGGGAGCCACGGGATGAGCAAAAGAATAAATCTCTAAGAGGTCAGAGCTGTGGAGAAACCGGAATGTAAATATGGACCAGGAGCTAAACTGGGCCAACTTCATTCCTCTATCCAGAGTCCCCGAATAACTGGACTAAGAGGCAAATATGTAACACACTGTCACTAGGTTCTCTTTGCTGGGACTCATAAAGGAGTGCGTGTCAGCACCAGGCTGGTACAGGGTGACCCAAGGGAATGTGACCTAGAAGTCCTGAAAGCAGCAAGCTGCACAGTGTGGACCTGTTTTGGGAGCTCTTTGTGGTACAGTTTCCAAGTGGAGACATTTGACTTCACATCCTTCACCCTTTTGCATCATCCTTTCTCCAATTAGTGAGCCCGTGGGTCAGCACTAGCAAGCTATCGGCAGCCGCTGCGGCCTGAGTTCAATCCTCAGCCAGGGAGTTGATCCACACGGCACAGCAGACCCCTCCTGTCTCCCCGCTGCTCCCCTCAGCAGTGTACTTCGTCAGTCTGCCTGTTCTGCTCCCCACTCTGTCTCTGGGGAATCCTTTCATCACCACCCCACTCCTCTGGCCTGCACTCCAGGTCTCATATGCATAAATAAGTAAAACATAAATCTTTACAAGAAAAGTAAGTGGATCTTCCTAGCAAATTCCACTCTTAGAAAAAAGTCAGGTGGTATTTATTTATACATTAGCATGATTTAATTTGCAGAAGTATTTATTTCATGCAAGAGGTCATTGAAGAATGAAAGTTTCGCTTCCTAGGAAAGAATTATTTCCTTCACGTAAGTGGAACTACTTTGGGGTGCGTAAATGATTGTTTGGAAGGTGTGAATGTGAATGTGTGTAAGAGAAGTTTCTTTGGACCTTTAAGTTATGCTTTTAATATTCCATAACTCATTAGGAGGAGACTTGAATGCCACTGCTCAGGAATGCTGGGAGGGATTTTTGATGATGGAAGACAAAGCATCTAATGTCACTAAGGGTCCCTGTTCAAATAGCAAGTCACCGATACAGGTGAAGGCAGCCTGATCTAAGGTGCCTGCTCATATTAATTTTAATCTTTAAAACAAGCTTACGAAGTTGAGTCTACTATCATCTTTAATTGAAAAATGAGGAAACTATGGCACAGAGAAGTTAACTCCTCACAAGTGGAACATGTGAGAACTGGGATATACATGCAGGCAAGCCCAGAACACATCTGTTTACCACCTTGCTGTGTCATAGCCATGGTCGTATCTAGCCACAGATGAAAATAGCACACGACACTAAAGTGACTGTTACTATGAAACGCTTATTCAGTACAACCTCAGCTCTGTGTAAAATGATGCAGAAATGAAGTCACTGAATGGGTCCATTCCAATATAAAGACAATGCTTCCTTTTCTGTTTTCTTTTCAAATTTCTCTATGGTGTGTCATTTTACAGTTCAAAAAATGAAGTGATAAAGTTTGTGCTTAGGGCTAGTAATTTTTTGGCATATATTATACCTGATCCTTTAGGTTAAATACTATCCTTTCCAACCTTCTTCTGAACAAGAGAAAAGCAGGTCTCTCCAGCAGGAAAAAGAACAAACTTGGAGGAGACCCAGGGGCGGGGATTCTTATCTCTAAGATAACAGCCTCTAAGATAACAGCTGCCATCCCATGTATTTACCTTCCAGTTATTGTTTACATTCCTACTTCATCTTGGTGGATGCTGAGACTCTTGCTTCTTTAGTGTAAAGTGGGATTCTTGTTTTGATCTTCTTGCCAGGAGCTACAGGCTCTTAAAAGATCTTGTGCAGAAATGATTGGGTCTGTTCCCTCAAGGGCTTGCTGTCTTATCACCCCAACAGAGCACAGCCTCAGGTACTATTTAGTTACCGGAAAAGAGTGTTCCAGTAACTAAATAATTATTTTAATACAAATTCAATATATGCGCCATACATGGTTGTGCAAGAATTAAGAGACTTTAAATAAGCTTCCTTTAGGATTATTATTGTAGGGCTGGACAATTTAAAGGTAAGCCAGCTTCCTGCTGACCCCATGACAGACTTTGAGAGTTTTTAAACTACATTTTAGCAGCCTTTCTGGTGACCTTGGGCTAAGTCTCAGGACGCCAGCCACAACCTGAGTTCAATCCCAGCCAGAGAGCTGATCCTTATATGGTGCTGCAGACCACTCCTGGTTCTCCCCTTAGCAGTGAATTTCACCAGACCTGCCTGCTCTGTTCCCTACTCTATCTGTGGTGAATCCTCTAACACACACCCCCACATCACTGCCTCACACCTCTGAGCTACACTCCAGATGTTCTGCACAAAAATAAATTAGATTTCAGATACTGATTTATTTACTCCTCCTATATAGCCCTCTGTTATAAGTGAAAATAGAGAAAAAGTCATGAGGTGATTCTAGTTTATGAAGCCATGAAATGTGATATGCACCCCAATGGCCATCTGGAAAACCAGGAAAGGTCAGATAGATGTGTGAACCCCTCAATTAGCAAGCTTCAAAGATCATTACTAATCAACTACCATGTACTTCCTTTTGACCTTAACAAATCTGCCCGCTCCATGCTTATTTAATGTTACTGACCACAATCTGACTTAGTCCTTAGAAACCAGATGTCTTCCACTGGTTGGTACTTACACTCTGAGCTGCTTTTTCATTGTCCCAACAGCCACACAGAAAGGGAAGGGTAACAGAGAGTGGGGTGGGGGTGGAGAGGGAAACTCTGACTTTGCAGGCAACTGAGATGAGTCTCTCAGAGTGACAGACTCCTACTTCCAACTCATGTTTTGGGGTGGTCTAAAAATTGTCCCTATGTTTTGACAGTCTCCAGAAAAATGCCCTCTGTATTCTCTTGCTGATTTGGCCTGGGTTTTCCTTCTGTCATCTCTCATTCACCTTTGGAAGCTGAAATTAGTGACAATTGAAAGGACCTGAAAGGACCTGAAGCCCTAGGGTTTTGCACCCAAGAAACCAATCAGTGACCCCAAGTCTACTACACAGAGGAGAACACACAGCTCTGAAAACCAGGCTAGCTGGCCCATTTGTCCCATCAAAAACAAATTAAAGATCCAGTGTAGCAAGGCCTTCTGCTGTGCAGCTTTAATGTCCCATAGATAATCACTCAGTTTCTATTACAGAAGCCATTCTGGCATAAATAGATAATGAGTAAAATGGGATTTTTCCTTTAGCAATCAATGTAAAAAGCCACACTGTCCCGACACCCATCAACTCTTCCGGATGTGCCAGAAATCTCTAACAAGGGCAACTCGTGAGAGGACAAATTAGAGGCAAGGGACCAGTTCAGATGCAAAAAAGAAAAAGAAAAAGAACCAAGAGTCAAAGAACACAGTTCAGTTATACTGATTAGAAATCAGGAAAAAAGTCTCGTTTAAATCTCAATCACAATATGTGAACTTCTTGGAGCTTTATACAAAAATTAATGCCTGGGCCTTTTTCTGCTACAAAGCCCCAACATTTTAGTAAGATTTCAAATAGGTCTGGGACTCCAAAAACACTGAATAATTGCATTTAATTGTTGTCATCTAGGCTAATTGGGACACACCACTATGTCTTATACAAACCTCAAAAAACTCCCTAAAAAAAATGAGGCCACTAAATTTAGTGACTAATGTTCCATGAAAAAGGAGAAGTAGGAAAGTATCTGCTTCACTGGATCATGTAGTCAATCAATGACGTCACAAGACATCCCAAAAGAGAGAGAAAAGCTCTGTGATGAAGATATCACCAAATTGCAGTTCAAACCTGATAGATAGGTGCAAAGCAGCCCTTGCGTAAAAATGAATGACATCCCAGCTATGGGATTTATTGCATAAAATTGAGTTATTCTAGTAACTTCTATCATTTATAAAAAAGAATTTCTGTAATAGAAAAATAAAGCAGTAAGCTATATAGTAGTGCTGTGCTCCTTTAAGAAAATAAATGACCTCCCTAGTATTTTGTGCATTTATAATAAATGACTTTCAAAGGGTGGTAAAAAGAAGTTCCTCTGTGGATTTCACCATGTTGACATGACAAATGATCTTAAGAGAAAAAGGAAGATTTTTTGGGTTGCACAGAAGCTCATTTTGTTAAATTACCTATATCCCTAAAATTTTCTCTCCAACATTAAGCTTCAGCCCTATTGATTCCCAAAAATATACAATGAAGTCAATCAAATGGCACTGCCAATCCATGACAGGATCAATGTCCTCAGCCCCACGAAGTTACCTGAACAAGCTCCATCATGTCTTTGACAAACCCATCAACTTCAGGGCCTTCTAGCGCTCCAGTTTTACTCTGAAAGATCAATTAACCACAAGCATGAATTTCTTAAATCAAATATCTAAAGATCAATTAGGCAAATGAACTGAATCAGTATCCCTTTGTGGCCACAAATGAGTTTGGAGATGGCATGTTTCATCTACATTCTCTGTTCAAGATGTAATTGTTCCACATAAATTAAAAGGATCCATTGTCAATAACTCCTACTGTGTAAATACATGTAACTATTGCTAGGAAGCTGTAGATTTTGAGTTTTGTAACTTTCACAAATAGCATGACATGCTGAGTTTTATCATTCCCCAAATATCAAATTTCAATTAAGACATGTGTGAATTGCACATTCTATTGAATCTTTGAAGGATAGATTGAGAATTGTTTTTTTTTGCTTTGTTATTTAGCAGGGAATTTATGATGATTAAAATACATACTTTAGGGCCCTCCCTGGTAGCGCAGCGGGTTAAAGCACTGCACTAAGAAGCTTAAACCACTTCCGCATGAGTTCGATCCCCACCTGCCCCGGAGGAGATCCACATGGCGTGGCAGACCTCTCCTGACCCTCCCGCTGCTCCCCTCAGCAGTGTACTTCGTCGATCTGCCTGTTCTGCTCCCCGCTCTGTCCCTGGTGAATCCTCTCACCCTCCACATCTCTGGCCTGTACCCCAGTTCTGTATGAATAAATAAATAAATCTAAAAAAATATATACATACTTTAAACCAAGGGATTCAGGTGGTATGAACATATTAGAATTGTTTCTGGGCCTATACATAAAACCCTAATTTTTTGCTCTACCTATCTTATAGTAATATGTAAAAAATGCAGTCTATTTAAATATTGCAGTTTATTCTCTAAATTTCCAGTTATGATAACTCATCCATTCCAGAAGAACTCATCTTATTCCAGAGTAAGAAATATTTTTTTTAAAGATTTATTTATTTATGCATATAGAACTGGGGTACAGGCCAGAGGGGCAGGGTGGTGAGACCCTTCACCAGAGACAGAGTGGGGAGCAGAACAGGCACATCAACGAAGTACACTGCTGAGGGGAGCAGCGGGAGGGTCAGGAGAGGTCTGCCACGCCATGTGGTCACCTCCGGGGCAGGCGGGGATTGAACTCATGCGGAAGTGGCTTTAGCTTCTTAGTGCTGTGCTTTAACCTGCTGTGCCACCAGGGAGGGCCAGAAATATTTTTTACATATCCTTTGAAAAAGTTAGTCCTTTAGTGTATTTCCCAAAAATCAGTATAGTGCTTGCTACATGCCAAGAAGTCTAAGTGAATTATGCAAACATGAATTCATTTAATTTTCATAACATCCCATGAGCTAGTTATTATTATCATTATTCTTACCCTCATCACCCTAATTTTATAGATAAGGTAAACAGGCACAAAGGAGTTTAAGGACCTTCCCAATGTCACGTGGCTAATAAACCAGGGAGCCAAGATTCACACCCAGGCAATTGGTCATAAAAGCTGTAACCTAAGTGCTTATGACACTGCCTTTTCCAGGTGATGCTCTTTCCTGCTCAGAACATCACACATAGATCCTCAATCTGATTAGTTTCAGAGTCTCTATTGTTCTTACCCAACTTCTTTTTCTCCTTCTTTTTTGTATTATCCCAGCTTCTTTTATTATCTAGAAATGCAAACCCTTTGCCACACTGTGTGCTTAGAGCAATTGGCTCTCCTAAAGAATGGTCAAATAATTAGTCCTAGAAGAGAAGTAGTTTTATGTCAAATAAGTCCAACTTTGCTTTTATGTTTCTTGTTTGGATGCAGTTTATTTTGATTGTTTCTTTAGTTTCTGGGCATACAATTCTAGATGGAGATCAAGAAGGAGTCACTTTCTCCTGGTTTGGATCCAAGGGGCAAAATAGCCATTAAGATTTTTTTCTCCTTGCAATGATAAACACTCCTGTGACCATTTTTACTTAGTACTCAAAAGTTAAATAAAGAAGAGGAAGGTAACTTGACATAGCAATATATATGTGGGATTGCTTTTCAGCATCTAAATTTAGGTTCTTTTAGTAAGATGTCCCCACATAGGGGCAGAATTAGCTTCCTACCGTAAGACAGTCAGCACAAGATGAAGAGGTAGACTTACAACATCATAATGGGCAAAAATTTTCTCAAAGTCTCTCTTTCTTTCTTCAGTGGAACAAGCCTGCACAGAGACAAAATTGTATGTCAATGCAGCAATGTGAAACTTGAGTGGTACAATTCTTCAGTGTCCTTCCAGGTTAAAAAACTTTTGAGTCAATAACCCTTAATCCCTTGATTCCACCACTGAGTTTATCTGTCTAGGTAAGGTGAGGGCAAAACAATTAGATGTCTTCTTTCTTTATTCCCTCTGTCTCAGATCTATGGAGAAACATGAAAGTCATGCTCATCAAGAGAAATGTCACTACTCACATCCATTTTAAATTGAAGAAGGAAGTTTTCCTGAAGAGCCAGAATCCTAAATAGAAAATGAAAAGAGAATTAAGATAATTACCATAGAAAGAATTTTAAAAATTCATCTGACATATGACCCAGCAATTTCACACTTAGGTATCTCCAAAGAGCACAAAAACATTACTTTGAAAGGAAATCTGTACTCCTATGTTACTCCTATGCAATTCTATTTATAATAGTCAGGCTATGGAAACAACCTAAATGCCCCAGAACAGATGAGTGGATGAAGATGTGGCCTACCTATCCAATGGAATACTACTCAGCAATCAAAACAGATAAACTCATGTTATTTGTGGCAACATGGATGGAATTGGAAGGAATTATTCTAAACAAAGTGAGCCAGAAGGAGAAAGATAAATATTGTATAATTTCATGTATTTGTAGAAGCTGAAGCAACTAAACAAGGATCAGACAAAGACAAACTATAAGACTGACACTTAAAAACAGACTGTAGGAGGGAGAGGGAAGGGAGGGAGAAGAAGAGAATAGAGAACAAAGGGGAAGGAAAACACAGTGGGCACTTAAGTGATGGAAAAACTATGGTGATGGGACATAAGGGGGATAATCCTGTATTTATTGTGAAGTAAAAAGGAGTTTAATACTCCTTTTTTAAATATATATACACATGATTTACTTGGGGCAGCTACTCTTTTTCCTTTCTCTGAACGGCAGGTCATGTTTCTTGAGGTCAGATAACATGCTGACACACTTGTCATGTGTCACATCAAGTTCACAGACAGCAGTCGGGCAAGATCCGGGCCCTTCCCTTCTAAATCTTCCAGCACTCAGCCCATGGAGGACACACCAACACTCAAAGACCACAGTGTGCAGCTGGCCTTGGCTCAACAGCCCTTCATCTTGAACTGACTGCTCAACAACCCTTCCTTCCCTCTTCCTCCTACAGTCTGCTTTTAAGTGTCAGTCTTATAGTTTGTCTTTGTCTGATCCTTGTTTAGTTGCTTCAGCTTCTACAAATACATGAAATTATACAGTATTTATCTTCTCCTTCTGGCTCACTTTGCTTAGAATAATTCCTTCCAATTCCATCCATGTTGCCACAAATAACATGAATTTATCTGTTTTGATTGCTGAGCAGTATTTCATTGGATAGCTAGACCACATCTTCTTCATCCACTCATCTGTTCTGGGGCATTTAGGTTGTTAGTGAGTGGAATTGAGGATTATTTATGGTCTTGGGCCCCTATGAGGAATCATCAATGACCCACAGATAGAGTTTATGAAAATTCTGTGCATTTTGTGAGAGAAGAGCTTTTACTATCTTCACAAAAGGATCTTTGTTTCTACACAAATATTCAGAACCACTGTGTCTTATTGGGTAAAGTGCAGCTGTCTTTAGGATTTCAGGAAAGACTTGATCTCTATCTTTAGAAATGATGGGTTTACTAGCATTGAACCCCATAAAGGTGTTACTGAATCAATGACATCATCTCCATGCTACTCACCTTGCCAAATCATTAAGATCCAACCGACCATCTTTATTTTTGTCAAAGATCTTCATCTGGAAAGCAGGAGAAGGTATAATTGTAGGAAATACTTGTAACAAGAATTCATTATGTAAACCACTCAAGCAAGTTCCTATTCTGAGTGAAACTGATTCAGATCCAAATATTATTTTTCCATGACAGCAAAATAGTTGAGTAAGGTAAGACATAGGGGATAATCTTCCCTCTCTGGGCCTCAAAGGAAAGGAAAAGAGAAAACTTTAGAGATAGGAGAGTAGATAGATATATGACCTAATTCTGTGGGAAGGAGATTCCAGAAGAAGAGAACTAGTTAAGGAAGAACACTGAGAAGAGAGAGATTTTATAGCTTGACCTGAATGCCAAGTCAGAGCCAATGGACATTCCATGAGAATTTGCTATTTATTTATGAGGTGATGTCAGAACAGAGAATGGGAGTGGATCCGCCTGTTAGCAGGCTGGGAGGAGAATGTGGCAGAGAATTTTTGGTATGCATCCAGCTGGAGTCAAATTGTGGATGCTAGGGTAGCCTGGACTTCCAGATAGATGGAAGAGAATAGATTATGAGTTCATTACAGACTTCAACCGTGAATGCCAGCGAGGCAACAGCAACTGATTGGTCAATAGGCATCACCCTGGAAACCAGAAGAGTGAGAAGACTGATTCCAGGGGCTTCAATTCCTCCCTCTTCACAATGAGGTCCCATAAACTGTCTTTATCTCCTTACTCACTTTAATGTTTTTGGCAAAGAGTCTGAGTTGAATAGACGTGATTGAGAAATCTAAGAGGCTGAGCTTTTCCTTTTGTAGAGGGACTTAGCACTATCCAAAGGGGCTGTTCACAAGATTATACTAAGCTTTAAACAAGGTAGGATTAAAAGTTAAAGTCGGGAAGATCAGATCGGTTTAGGGAAAACGAGGCGATACATTTCTTTGTAGACATAAGCTGCAGTGTGAGTGCCTTTTGCAACTTCACGTCTCAGTGCTGCAGAATATTCCTGAGCACTGGGGAGGCTGCACTGGGACAAAGAGGCATGAGATAGACTTAAGATCATATCCAACAGACTTTTACATTTAACAACACTGCAGTCTTCCCTCTTTCTTCACTCTCTAAATTCAGCTTGTTTTTGATATTTAAAATTAATTTTCAAGTCCATTTTCTGCAAACTTTGATATTAAAAAAGCAATGACCAAATCTTTCAAAATATATTTTTTGACATGTAATGATTATATTAAAAAGCCATCTATGCCCATTAAACCTAACTCATATTCCTATTGAATGAGCTATGTGTTGTTCTCTGATACCATCACCATCACCTGTTTGCCTGGGCATTTACCCACAAAGGGATGGGTAACTTTGGGTGTTGCATGGGAAACAACTTTATCTATTCTTTCCCTTCTCTTTATTACACACTAATTATATCAAAGGTCTTGCACACTAGAGTGTATTTGGTCTTGATGTAGCAGATGACTGAACCTACATGGAGCAGGCAAGTTTGGGGATCCCTCAGTGCCCCTCACCTTGCCCTGTAACATGTCATCATTTCAAAACTCCCCTTCCCCAAGCACGTTATTTTCAAATGAAGCAGTGCATGGTACACGCAACAGAGGCAGCACGCTGTGCAGGTAGTGAAGGGGAAAGGGCTGGAGCCCCCTTCGGGGCTCCCTCTCACTCCCTCTCACTCCTGCTGCACTGCCTCTGCACCGGAAGGTGTCCTGGGATCCTACAGTCTGAGAGCTTACGTGAGGCGAGGCGCAAGCTCTCATCCAGTTCCGGTTGTTCAGTAATCACGTCATGACCCTGTCAGAGATACTGAAGGGGACTAACAGTGAGGCTGAGAGCTTTTCTTGGTAGAACCAGCGAATGGTACTTCAGAGAAGAAGGTTCCAGTGTGGCTGTTGGCAGGAAGGGTTCTTGGGGGCCTGGGGTGAGGGGGGTCAGTGACACCAAACTTTGCCCTTCTTCTCAGGGGTGAATGGCGAGCATCTCCTCAAGGGATGCTGTTTGGCCACTACTCAGTGGCGAAGAATATTCAGAAGCCTCAAATCAGGTAATACCTGCACCCACACAATGTAACGTGTTTTCACTGAAACCCACACCTGGGTCTCTACCAAAAAGAAAAAAAAAATTATCTCCCTGCTGGCATAATGTGTGAAAGGAACACACTGGAAAGCTAGCCTCAGCCACTTCAGCATAAGTTCAGTCCCTGGCCCCAGAGCTGACCCACAGGGTGAGGCAGACCTCTCCTATCCTGCCCGCTGCTCCCCTCAGCAGTGTACTTCGGTCAGTCTTTCTTCTCTGCTCCCCACTCTGTCCCTGGTAGATCTTCTCACCACCAATACCTCTGGCTTGTACCCCAGCTCTTGTATGCATAAATATATAAACCCTTAAAAATCAGGGCCCTCCCTGGTGGCACAGCGGGTTAAAGCACAGCACTAAGAAGCTAAAGCCACTTCCACATGAGTTCGATTCCCGCCTGCCCCGGAGGTGACCCACATGGCACAGCAGACCTCTCCTGACCCGCCTGCTGCTCCCCTCAGCAGTGGACTTTGTCAATCTGCCTGTTCTGCTCCCCACTCTGTCTCTGGTGAAGCCTCTCGCTGCCCCTGAGCCTCAGGCCTGTACCCCAGTTCTGTACGAATGAATAAATAAATAAATCTTTAAAAATAAATAACTAAAAAATAAATGTTCAGTATTATCTAACCATTCTGTTCAGTCAGTTAATCTTTCCCTCTGCTGGGTGTTGACAGCTCCTCTCACTTAGGTGTTACAATTGGATTTTGTTAATAGACGCCATCTTGTCTTATCCAGGACATTAATTAGAAATGGAATAGGGGAAGCTCTGTAAATGTCAAATTTTATGATTTGATGTTCTGTCCTGTCTTGTTCATTTTTGTGCTTCAGACAGCTCTCCAATGTGCCAATCCTTATTTGGATACTTTTGAATTCATTTAGTGCATTACATCACTTAAGTAAAGCATGTGATGCTAAACCTTGGAACCAAATCTTTATGGCTCTGTGACTGTGTCCATTGCTCAATAAAAAAAAATCATTAAAGCAGCAGGAAGGGGATTTCACACTTGTGATTTCACACTGAATTAGAGCTCAGGTCCTAGATGCCTTGAAGTCTTTTTTTTTTTTTTTTTTTTGAGAATATGGAGTTTCTAAAAGGTAGTCTAGCCTACAGTCCATAGGGAAATATAAAATTTTTTAAATAAATAAACAAATGCAAATTATAGTCCACATCTGAAATCTGTTTATTTGGGGAAAATTGTCACTATTTTAAGTTTTTGTCACTATTTTAATTTAAGGAAGAAAAATTAAATAGATGAGCCAAAATCTCATTTAAGTCATCTGTCTTCTGATCAAACTGTGATTTTTGTATGGAAACCCTCTTACCAGTTTCCTCAAACACCTACCAATCAGCTCTGCATAAAAAAAAAAATCAGTGTGAGAGGCGTTTTGGTGTTTGACTGATCTGTCATCACTGGGCAATTTGGATAAGAAATAAGCATTTAACTGCAGTGCACATGAGCAAAAGAATCGCAAGGTCTGAGCAATGGAGGAGACAAAGAACAGCCCAGCCTGGCTCCCTGCACGGTCTCCATCTAATTCTCCAAAGCTGTGGATCACTGACTCCCCTCAGCTACTGCTCAGGACTGAAACTCCTGGATCTAAGTCAAAGACTACAGGAAGTATGTATTGCCAGTTTCCCCCCAGCACTGAGCACTAAGCTGGAAGCTGCTACCAGCCTCAAGCTGCTGGAAATGTAAAGGCCGTACTCAAGGCTGCAGGGCAAGGGTTCTGGCAAGTGGCTGCTGTGCTGGTGGCCTGATGGGTCTGCAGCACTGAGATTCTAAGCAGCCTGCGCTCTTCACCAGACTGTTTCTACCTCAGGGTGGCTTGCATGAGGGGGCCCCTGGGTTTTTTTTTTTTTTTTTTTTTTAAGATTTATTTATTTATTCATACAGAACTGGGGTACAGGCCAGAGATGTGGAAGGTGAGAGGATTCACCAGAGACGAGTGGGGAACAGAACAGGCAGATCGATGAAGTACACTGCTGAGGGGAGCAGCGGGCGGGTCAGGAGAGGTCTGCCGCGCCATGTGGTCACTTCCGGGGTAGGCGGGGATTGAACTCATGCGGAAGTGGCTTTAGCTTCTCAGTGCTGTGCTTTAACCCGCTGCACCAGGGAGGGCCCCCCTGGGGTTTTAGGAGGCTAAATTCCCTCCTCCCTGCTTTCCTGCCCAAATTTAACCTCTTTTTTCCTCCAGAACTATCTTGTGGAATATTTCCCCATTGGCTTTCATTAATATTTCCTACTTGGTGTCTAATAATATGCAATTTCTTAGGATTTTTTTGGAGATTCATGAAACAAAAAAATTGATTTTTCTGGGCGGTAAATTCTCTTGTGGCTATTAGAGTGCCTGTGTTGTCTTTCCAAGTCTTAAGAGATGCTACATCTTCTGACATGGCTCCGTCCTCAACTTACACTTGACTTTCTTCCTCAGATCTATTCTTGATCTCTCAATAAAACTGTAATCTCCCTGCTTTTTTTTTTTTTTTTTAGATTTATTTATTTATTTGTACAGAACTGGGGTACAGGCCAGAATCTCCCTGCTTTTAAAGCCTCCAGCTGAGAATTCAGCATTTGGACATTTATATCTAAATGTGATGACTGAAAAAAACAAGTTTTGGAGACAGATTTGGGTCTGAAATTCCAAGCCACTGTTATCATATTTGGCCTATTTAAACAAGTGTGCAAAACAATGGTAATTCATTACAAATATTGAATAAATAAATGAATGAATAAAAAGAAGTGAGCTATCAAATCATAAAAAAAATATGGAAGACACGTAAATGCCTATTTGTTTAGAAATGAGAGAAGCCAACCCAAAAGTCTGCATAGAATATGACTCCAGCTACCAGGCATTTGTGACAAGGTAAAACTATGGAAACAATAAAATGATCAGTGGTTACCAGGGTTTGGGGTTGGGGGTAGAAGGTAGTTATGAATAGACAGAACACAGGATTTGGGGCTGGGAAACTACATGATACTGCAGGATACATGATAAATGTGAAACGCTATAATGTATAATTGCATATTTTATATATATATAGGCATATACATATGTACATTAAATGTGTTCACACCCAAAAAAGTGCCCAAAACTAGGAGTGAAGCCCAAGGTAAGCTTTAGGCATTGGGTGACAGGTATGAATTGCTCTCTGGTAGGTAGGGATGCTGCTAGTCAGAAGATGAAGCATGAGTGGGAGCAGAAGTATGTGGGAACACTCCATATCTCCTACTCCATTTGCTGTGAATCAAAAACTTCCCTGAAAAATTAAGTCTGTGAGAAAAAATGATTTAAATAAATATTTAGATCATAAAGGTGCCCTCCCTGGTGGTGCAGCAGGTTAAGGCACAGAGGTTAATGCTCAGCACTGCAAGCCAGCTGCAGCCTCTTCAGTGAGAGTTCAATCTCTGCCCCGGAGGTGACCCACATGGTGCAGCAGACCTCTCCTGTCTCGCCCACTGCTCCCCTCAGCTGTGTACTTCGTCAATCTGCCTGTTCTGCTCCCCGCTCTGTCTGGTGAATCCTCTGATGAATCCTCTCACCGCCCCTTCACCTCTGGCCTGTACCCCAGTTCTGTGTGCATAAATAAATAAATAAATACATCTTTTTAAAAGTTTAAGAGAGGGCTTGATAGGATGTTTTGGGATTACTCTGAGACCTTCTTACTGTTAGTCCAGAAAAAGCATCTCAATCTTAGCCTAAGAAGAAGAACCTAGTGATCTGAATGTTGAATCTCAAGGTCTTGTCTTGCTCTGATTTGCTCTGCTCTGTGTCCTCAGCTGTCTAGCTCTAGTCCTCACTCCAGGCTTGGTTTCTCCTTTCCTGCTCCTAACTCTGATCATCAGCTTGGTATTCCAACATCCTGTCTCTCTTTGCCTCTGAGCTTAGCATAGCTCAGCTCCACTGCTTCATGTGATCTTCCTGGTTGACTTTCTGCAATGTAGGGTCAATTAAGAATCACAGAGGACTGAGCTCATTGTTTCCAGCCACGCTGGAGGGTCTGGTTTTAAAAGGATTGGGGGGTGGTAGATACTTTCAGAGTAGGAAGCATTGTTTGAGTAAAGTTGGGTCTATGCAAAATGGTGAATTATGCAATTTGCACTCCATGAGGACTTCAAGAGACAGCAAGAGCTATATGAGGCTTGAGGGTCACAAGGAATGCAGACAAACTAAACTGAGGTTGTCATGTTTATTCACAGGTGACTTCTAGCTAGTAGCTAAAAATTCAGTTCGAATTTGTATTAAAGAGCTGTCTGTACACCAGGTCTTGACTGAGTACACAGATTGTATGTTGCCCTTACCCTGGAGAGGTCACAAGCTGGTGAAGCACAAGACCCAGAAAGAGTGTCAGCATTACTCTGGATTCCCAACTGATTGGTCAGAAAATCCTACTAGGGCCCTCCCTGGTGGTGTAGTGGGTTAAAGGGCAGCACTATGAAGCTCTCTGCAGCCACTGCAGCACCAGTTTGATCCTCGGCCAGGGAGGTGACCCACATGGCAAGGCAGACGGCTGTCTCCTGACCTGCCTGCTGCTCCCCTCAGCAGTGTATTTCAGTGGATCTGCCTGTTATGTCCCCATTCTGTCTCTGGTGAATTTTCTCACCTACTATACCTCTGGCCTGTACCCCAGTTCTGTAAGCATAAATAAATAAATCTTAAAAAAAAAGAAAATCCTGGGCCCTCCCTGATGGCACAGCAGGTTAAAGCACAGCAGTAAGAAGCTAAAGCCACTTCAGCAAGAGTTCGATCCCCCGCCCTGGAGGAGATCCATATGGCGCAGCAGACCTCTCCTGACCCAGCCGAGGCTCCCCTTATAGTGTACCTCGACGATCTGCCTGTTCTGCTCCCCATTTCATCTCTGGTGAACCCTCTCACTGCTCCTGCACCTCTGACCTGTACCCCAGTTCTGTATGCATAAATATATCTTAAAAAAGAAAGAAAATCCTAATGATCCTATTTTCAAAATATGTCAGCTCTCCTCTCTTCCGTTACCTCACCATGTGTGGAGGTCTGTTGACCTGTGTGGTCATAATAGTCTCTGAATAGACAGACCTTCCGCACTTCCTCTTTTTCAGCTGTTCTAACACAGCAATCAGATCAACATCCACCTCACATAGATGGAAACTTCAACTTCTCACCATGACCAAACAACCCCAATATGGTCTTACTGCACCCCAGGGGTCCTGTGCTTGCAGTACACATGGTTCTTCTCAATATCACCTTCTTGAAACCCTTCCTGGCCATCCTCTTCCACCCTGCGTGTGGCCATCCTAACCCCCTGAAGACACTACCATCTCCTTCCTGTTCACTCTACATTTTATTTTTTCCACAACACTCACTACCCTCCATTTCATTATAGAATGTGTTAGGTTTATCACTGGGTGTCAGTCTCTCTTATGTTTTCTTAAGCTGAATTCCCGGTGACTAGAATAATGCCTGGGGTGTAGCAGGTGTCAGTGAGCAATGGCAATTGAGTTCAATGGAAGTCTCTGATGATAAGACAATGATACGCCCATTAATCTACAGGAGCACAGACAGGGCACTTTGGCCCACTATCAAGGATGTTCTGGAAGATCTTCTAGGGCAAGATAATGTCTAACTGAATCTTGAAAGACAGGCATGAATGGGGAAGGAAAGGAAGCGCTGAGTTATGTAAAAAGTCAGAAAGGAATGATTTATGATTATAGTTGGAGGTGGAAGAAGTGAGGAAGACTCAGAATCAAAGATATTAAAAGAAGTACAAGAAATGTGCTGGGGATTCTCAAGGCAAGTATTTGGTGTAGCACATGTTTTATGAAAAAAAAAATTTTTGAGATAACAGCACCCCTTGCTACTAACATTATGTTAAATCAATGTTAGGGAGAGAACTAATCTTCCTGACAGTCTGTCCCGAGGTTCCTGTATAATTTCCTTTCTCATATTGTTTATTCTGTTCAAGCATTTCACTGGAACTAGGTTCAAAGGAACCTAGGGATTTTCCTGTAGCTGGGAACTGGCTTCTTGCTTCTAGGGGGTTCCCCACTTCACTCTTAATTGCTGAACACATAATGATTCTGCATTTCAAATATCATTTTGTGCGCTACTAAAACATAGTAAATTATTTCCTTAATTGAGATCATGTCTTAGGGTTTGATTCTGACTTGTCCCAGTTTTTCTGCAGTCCAGGTCACTTACAAGTTGTCATAGTCAAGAGCTCTTTCTTCCTGTGCAGAGTTGAGTCTGACTCAGGCAATATTCAGAAAAGTCAGAGTCCAGAGAGTCAGAAGCATCCAAGGTTGAAAACCAAGAGAGCTCAGCTTTTTAACCCTCATTTTATAGATGAAACAAATAAAGTTAAGAGGTTTGACAATTCTCCAAGGTCACATACCTAATCAGTGGCAGAGATGGGTCACACTCTCCTGTGTCATTGACTCTCAACTGCTCTAAATCTATTGGCAACCTCGATAAAATCATTCACTGTAGCAGGAGGTGGGGCCCTGTATGTTGGCTTCTGACTGTCTGGATCCATGTTTTTGCTTCTGTGTGACTTTGATTAGCGTGGAGGTTATTGTCCTGGTGTTTACATCAAATTTCTCCAAGGACAGGTGAAGAGTTTTCTGTCTCAAATATATGCAGTCCAATCTCAAATTTAGATAATGCAACTCAAATTTGGAAAATGTTTTCCAGGCTGAAGGTGTGTGTGTGTTTATTTTGTTTGGGGGTCCTGAGGAGACAGGGGAAGCTGTCCTCATGGAGATCCCATTGTTCAGTTACTTACCATGGTGCCAGTATATTCTTCCAGTTTGGCCTCAGAAATGACCTTTTCCTGGTGAAGGAACAGATCTCGAAGGAAGTTCTGTGACCAGACAAGAAGACTTATGCTTTATGTAGTAAACAAATAACTCACAAAGATCTTGCAGCTCATTTTCAGAAGTGTGGTTCATTTTTAAAAAAGAGGAAATAAAGTGCTTTTAGCAAGCAATAAGTCCAAGAAAGGAGGGCTGTCACTGTTGGGAGAGCCTCCTTGGAACCAAGAGAATGGCTCCAGGCTTGAACAAGTTGTCATAAATCCCCAATTCTTTCTCTTTCCCAGAGAGAGAGAGCAAGGTTACCTGCACTTCCTAAATCTTCTAAACATCAATATATTTTTATAAGTAACAAATTCAAGTCCACGTTTCTTGAGCCAATTGCAACTTAACTCATGATACACATATATCACATTCCCGGTGATGGGCAAGCTAACCCTTACCCAGCAGCAGATCCCAGCAACACTTACACGAAGCTCAGCAGCTGATATAAAGCCGCTGCTGTCAGCATCATATTTACGCCAAATCTGAAATACACAAAAGTCATAAGCCACTGGGCCTCAGAAATTGGGGAGTGACTCAGGCTGCTGTCTAGCATGCTTCAACATCCAAAACCCCTACTTAATGAGGTACAAATGAGACTTGCATGTGGACTTTGAGGCTTTCTCTACTGATGGCAGTTTTGGGGGCTGAACTCTCTAGAAATGAACCATTGCACACACTGGGACTTAGTTGGGAAGATGACAATGCAGGAGCTGAGAAAGATTTGGGGGAAGCTCAAATTGGGAAGCCATGGAGGCTTGGACTTCAACTTGGAGCAATATGGTGAACTAAGAAACTTCCTCGGTACTAAATACCTAAAAATATAACTGTAAATAGATGGTAAATTCTCCTTTAATGTCATGAGTAGACTCTTGGGAACTGTGACTTGAAGCAAAACAACCTATAAGGAAAGCAGGTCCTCAGAGGATGTCTTGTCACTCAACATCAGTAGGGACTAGTTTTTCTCTTCAACTTTCTAACAAAACGACACTCAGCAAAACAATGTTCATCGAGAATCTGCTGTGCCATCTGTATGCTCGCTTATGACAGATATGGAGACTGAGGCTCAATGCAAAGAATCACAGGTCCTTGCAAATCTACCGAGTGACACCAAATAAAGTTCTTTAAGCACCCATGGAGAACAAACTTCAGACTGCTATGGATCTTAAGGCCCAGACCAGAGGTTGGGATGTGGAGACTGAGGACCATGACAGAGAATTACCAGTCTTTCAAATCTACCTAGTTACATCCTAGAAATAATTAACAACAATTAACAATTCCACAAAGAGGTGTCTGTTCCCCACAGGAAGAAGATGATAAAAATACAAGATTGTCTCACCTCAACTCCCTCAAATTCAATGCTTGCTAATCGCCGTGTGTCCATGCTGGTGTTCTTTTCTTTACTTCCCATTTTATAGTTAACCTGCCCTTTTGGATAGAACTGAGTGTCTCTGCCTCATGGGGAAACTTGCCATTTGCTGCTGAAAGGGTTGCTGTTGAGACTTTTCCCAGAGGAACCCCAAGGACCCCTGTTTCTGAACCAGTACCTCTTTGAGCAACATCATTTTCCACCTGAATTATGTCCACCTGAATTGTGTCATAATTTTACTACAAATAAGCCATTGGGTGGTCAAGATTTTCATGTGAATATTCAACCGGCTTTCTTTAAGAACTAAAGAAAAGAGATTTCCAGGCAAACAAAGTCGGGTTTATTTCTCACGCATTCATAGAAAAGAAGACTATGGAGAAGGAAAATCTGGGATAAAGAAGAAATGATGACTCTGGGAAACATGGATAAACTGAAATGAATTTGACATCTATAAGATTTTTTGCAGATGAGAAAACAAGGGAGAGATGACAAACTGGATGAGAATTGCATGGAAGCTGGTATGTTAGAAGTAAAATGTCTTAAGGTGAAGGGAAGGATAAAGATATGAACATAGAATTTCTTAAAAATCTATAATAGGTATAAAAATTTAAATATTACAAAGGAATTCAACACGGGTGACTTGGTGATGGGAAACCCACGGGGATTACAATTGAGATGGAAAAAAAATGTACAAAATGATGTAAAAATAAACTTTTGTAAATAATAAATAAATAAATAAATAAATAAAAAGGAATTCAAAAATCTATGGTATCTCTTTGAATACAGACAAAATTGACAAGCTAGCAAGGAGGAGCAAGAATGGAGTACGTTTTAAAAAGACTCCATGATGTCATTTCTTTTCCTTTTGTTCATGATTACTTAAGACTACACCTACCCTAACATTTTAAAAGACAAAAGATGTATAAGATATGAAGAAAAACTGGGGTATCTAACATTTTTTCTGACTCTAAAAGTAACTCATTTCTTTGACAAAATTAAACACTAAAAGAAACTATAATCTCTAGAAATTCCTACCCCAGAGGTAATCTCTTATCACTTCTGTTTTCTTTCTATCATATTTCTTATTATATACATGACAAACTAAACTGGAAGCATAGTGTCTAGACACTTGTGTAGTCTATTATTTTCACTTAAAATTGTCTAAAAGTATGAAATCTTGCCAAGTGCAGCAATGTAAATGGGCTTGAGGGCATTTGTGCTGTGTAATGAGTCAGACTGAGAATGACAAATAACATGATCTCATTGATTTGTGGAATCTGAAATAAGTAGAAAAGCCACACTCATAGTTACAGACAACAGATGGGTGGTAGCAGGTGGTGATCAGTGAGTGCAAAGAAGTGAATTTACAGTTATTAAATAAATACATTGTGGGGGTATTATGTGCAGCATGGTGACTATAGTTAATAATATTGCATTGCATATTTGATGAGGATTCTTACAGTTTTCATCACAAGAAATAAATCATAACTAGGTATAGAGAAAGACATTAACTTAGACTTTGGTAATCTCTGGGCAATGTGTACAAATAGCAAGTCATTATTACATGTACCAAAGCTAATCATTATATGTCAATTATGTCACAGTATGATGACTAGATTTAAAAATTAGGTCCCCATTCCTCAGCCAGCAGGCAATTTGGGGCGCCAGAATGGATAAAGGGAGTGGATGGGACAGCTGTGGGGTTTTGGATATTACACTCATGATCCAAAAGATGATGACCCCCTGTGCTAATTCAGATCATCAGCCAGGACACACACAAGACTAGTCACACTGACCAGTCAATGAAGCCTAGAGTATAAACAGAGCCTCAGAACCCTCGCTCTGGGTCCTGCAGGCCTCCCCTGTCTTGACTGCTGCTTCCCATAAACAGTCTTCGTTAGTAGATAAACAGTATTTCTGGAATTATTTTAGATGCAATTAAAAAGCCTTTGAAAATGTCATTTAAAATAATGTATTATTGTGATTCTATAAACAATTAGAAAAATATAAACATGAAAACAATATAAAAATCACCTAAAATTCTAGTATTCACAAACAGCCAGTATTTATCTTGCTTGCATTTTCCCTACTCAATTATTTGTGCAGGTGTTAGGGTGAAACATTTAGAAATAGTTAAGATCATATTGCATTTTGCGGGTTCAGTGTCTCAAAAAGAATTTATCTAGTAGGCTTTTCTTACTAAGTCTAGATAGGCCTCCATCATCTTCTGTCGAAAGTTGAGGTCCATGAAGGCCCCATGAGCCCTGAGATCTATGATTGTTACTTAAGGCAGGTTGTTTTGAGCAGTGTGGTCCCTGGAGGCCAGGAGAAGCTTCTGATTTTGCCCAAATTCTTTGGCCAGCCCTAATTCTAATCAAAAAAGATAAATTTCTATGTCCTAAATTTCTACCTTTTCCTAATCAGAATATAACCAGTGCTCCCCCTTTTATGACCTAGAAAAATGTAGTTTGGGGAGTGGTCTCACCAGTCTTGGGCTTATCAATACATCTGCTCCAACTCTAAAAATCTCTTTACTCTTAGTAAATAGCCTGTCTGTCATTTGAAGTCATCCCTTCTCTGTCCTTTATGGCCAGGTTGCCAAAAGCAGTATAAATACTCCTGGTCTGCTCCATGCTTTAGAATTTAGTCCTGTGTGTCATTAAATTGATTTCTTCTCCTTTGTTCACCCCACTGCTGCTGTCTTGATTACTCATCTAGCCCAAGACGACCCCAGAGGGTACAGGATGATCTCTTTTGTGCCTGACAATATATAATCCCATTTCATAATATTTTATTTCTCTCCATGTCATTAAGGATTCTTTGATGATTTGATCTTTAGTGCTAAGTAATGATCCACAAAGGGGCTTTTAAGTCCTGCATCTCCAGTGATACCACTTTGAAGAGGTGTAAGGTTCAGTGAGTGTGGTCTTAGGTCACCTCGGAGAGAAGTTTTGGCAGCGTTCCTGTTTCAGCGGCACACAGCAAGTCTGCCCAGGAGAGGAAGCTGTTCGCACAGACACAGGCAGGCAAAGGGGACATTTTAAAGGACAGGTGAATTGTGTGTTCCAGCACAATCATGGGCTGCAGAGCAGCATCTATTCCTTTTTGGAATAACTATTGTAAATGAATCACTTCTAAGTGTAACCAGGTTGATTTGCAAGGTCTGGTGGTTCTCCACAGTGGACCTCAATCTCCATACCCCACCCCTGGTCAGAACCTCTGGATACTTTCCATAGAATCCTATTCTTGGTATAACTGTTGGGGCCTGAGGATTTTTCACTATGGCTGGTTTAACCACTCTGTTAGTCACGTCCAACCTCACCTCCAGTTTCGGGTCTTGGAATCCCTCCGTCCTAAATTTTCTACTCTCAGCTTCCATCGCTTAGAACAGCCCCCAGCACACTTCAATGCAAGTGCTTGGAAATATTTGTGGAATGAATGAAGGATGAATTTCTCAGGATTCAACTAATGTTTCCTGCATTGTTAAACATTTATTTTTGGTTTTAACTAGAAGTAACACTGCAATGTTGAATGAACCTTGTATAAAAGTTTGCGTACCTCTCTCATTATGTGCTTGAGATAGATGCCTGGAGACGCAGGATTAAGTAAAAGGCTAAAGATTTTTTAATTAACTCTAGAAAATATAATTTTAAAATATCCCATTTACATTTTTGCAAAATTGCTTTCCATAAAATTACTCCACTGTGCATCACAGTGACAGCGTCTGAGCAGCAATCTCAGGGCTTCCCTACAAGCTCTGTGAATGTGAGACCAAAAAAAGCTGAGTGAGCCTCCTGAGGGAGGTCTATGACCATTACTTTTAAAAATGTAGATTGTTTTCAGCCGATAGTAAGGCCCCCAAGCCTAGAAGATTCTATTCTTGCTTAAGTCTTTCACCTTTCCTTAATCAAAGAGATTGTCCTCCTTTTAAGCACCTGCCCTTTCCCTCACTGGAAAAGCAACCAAGTGTCCCCCAGGTTTATCAGTAAACACCCCTTCACCATCTAAGACCCTTATCTTTACTCTCAGGCTAGTGATGAGAGGGGTGTCTGTCAGGTGATATCCTGCCTGGCAGGTGACATCTCCACCCCTCTATTCTTGATGCTTCAAGTCCCCAAATGCAGGATAAACATTCCTCATCTGCTCCATATTCTTTATAATTTACAATCCTGTAAATTCTGCATATGATATAGAAATGAAGCATTTGTCACTCTGCCCCACCAGAGGACAGTGAGAGCAAGCTGGCGCCAACCTAAATCTCCCCCAAAACTCTCCAGGGGCTTATGTCACAAGAATGAGAGGCAGACTGTTGCCCATTCTCCTCTCCCTCCCATACTGCATTGTTACTGGATAAATATCCCCACCCTCTCCCAAAGAGCAGACCTACAGTGGTCTTTCAGTCAGGAAGGAGTCTGCTGCCTTTTCCTCAAGCTTTGTTTCCTTTTATTGGTTTAAGCATTCATCATCACAAATGTATGTTAATAAATTGACTGCTTTTACTTTGCTAACTGTCTGATTGCTAGCTCAATTACTCCTCTAGCCTGAGAACGCAAGACATGTGGGGTGATTTCCTTTGCACCCTGGCACCACTTAGATCAAAATTACTTGTTTATAATTTGCATCTCTTTGATTATCAGCACATACATATTACTCATTCAAATTTCGTCACTGTTCACTCTGAGTAGATGACTTCCAAGTGTCCTGAGGTAAATAAATATTTAGTGCAGAAAGTTGCTAAGTGACTATCTCCTAAATCAGGATTTGATAACAGTTTCTAGAAAGGGACCCTGCAGGCACTATCTATCTCTTAATTTGGCCTCTCTGGCCCTGGAGAAACACTGCTCTATCTTCCTGGGTATTTTTTCACCTACAGATAGTAAAACCTGGAGGATAGAAGAGGAGATAAGAAGACTCATTGATTCAACCTTTAGCTTTTACTCAAATACAATCATTGCGAACAGATCTGCTGCCTGGATCTGAAATTTGATAAGTCATGTTGGGCTGTACGGTGCCTTCAAAATGAGAATGAGTCGACATTTAAAGAAGTTCCACATGGAGTCTCGATGTCTAGACAGCATTCTCAGAAGCAGCTGCTCATTAGATCCCCAGGGCTTCCGGGGGCATGTGCTGAGTTTCCCCCTGGCTCCACCCACCACATTCCTTAGACAGCATAACTGCCTGGGCCTGTATAAACTTTCCTCTAGTCTGGGGCACAGGAGTTTGTCAGCTGAGGGGCACATTAGGTAGCTGGGCAGGGGTGGTGGCTGCTGTAACTGGTGCCCCGGATCCTGGTCTCTGCTTAACCCTCATCCTCCATAGAGACACAGCCAAACACTTACCTGCATAAACTCTACGCTGCTGTCCAAGGGGGATTCTTGGCGGAAGAACAGGAGAAAGTTTTCATCCTCAGATAAGAACAGGCTGGCTACCTAAAGAAATGGGGAGAAGAAGTAGCTTCATGGTACAGTACCTCTTCCTTGAGTCTTTATTCGAAAGTCACCTCAATGAGGTGTTCTCTGGCTCCTTGATTAACACTGGACTTCCAGACACTCCTTATCCTCTTCTTGTTTTCTATGTCTTCATTGAACTTATCATCTTTCATACTATACTAAGTCTCTGGCACATGAAAGTGCTCAAATGATAATTTGTTGAATGGGAATAGTTCTTTCTGCAACAAGGATAATTTTTCATTGGTCTAATGATAGTCTGATAGGCTTACTTCCTAGAGTCATAGTTTACCAGGAGGGAGAAATTATGCTGTTATATTCAACTGAAACTCTAAAATAAAGACTGTACATTAAGACAAAGCATTAATAGCAAAAATAGAGAAATAGTCAACACTAGTCAGTGCTCGCTGGGCTAAAGGCACAATGTCATATATTATAAGTCAGAAAGGGTTTGGGAGGTCGAGGATGGGGAGCCCAGATTGCAGTTCTATGCTCTTTATTATCATTTTTGTTTCATTGATTCTTTCAAAGAGTATTGTATCCCCATTAGATATGAAATACTATCTGCCTTCCATGAGCTTACAATCTAATAATCCTAAAGAATACATGTGTTAGTATTAGTAACTAGCGTTCCAAGTCTCCAATATTAAATTAACTCTACAGTTATAATAGAAAATAAAAATAGCAAGTAGTTCTGACATGTGCCATGAATTCATTGTTCTAAATTCTTACCTATCACTTCATCCTAATAACAACTTATCAAATACGTGATACCCCATTATTCTCACTGCTCATTAGCTAAAGAACTAGGCTACACAGAGAAAAGGAATTTGCTTTGTTATGGAGTTATTAAATGGGGGGTCAGGACTTCATCTAAGGCCACACTTTTAACCTCTGTGGTATATATGTTGAATACAATAAAGTAGTTTACTCTGTTGCTATATACAAAAGCAGGAATGATGGTTGCCTGACTTGATTCTTGAGTGTTGACTATTTTTATTCTTTTACATTGTTTGTGTCTCTAGGCTGTACTAGTGGGTTCAATTCAAACATCCAGCTTTCTATGTGAGCAATGTCTATTGATTTACTTCCCTCACTCATAGGAACATAGGGAATATCTTCTTCCCCTATGTGATTCTAACACTTGATTCAGCATGTAATTGTGCTTGGCCACAATTGTGCTTGGGTTCACCGCCAAGCCTGGGACACTGCAGTATATACTACTTGCTTTCCAAATTGGCTTCCCTGAGCAATGACCCTTTCTTCTATAGCCAGGTAGTTCTCAACATCTTTTGCAATACACAAAATGAGTCCAGAGCAATACCTGGCAAATGGTAAGGGAGATTAGCTCACTCTCCCAATAATAATCTCACTGGGGGCCCTCCCTGGTGGCGCAGCGGGTTAAAGCACAGCACTAAGAAGCTTAAGCCACTTCCGCATGAGTTCGATCCCCGCCTGCCCCGTAAGAGTCCACATGGCGTGGCAGGCCTCTCCTGACCTGCCCGCTGCTCCCCTCAGCAGTGTACTTCGTTGATCTGCCTGTTCTGCTCCCTGCTCTGACTCTGGTGAAGCCTCTCACCCTCCGCATCTCTGCCTGTACCCCAGTTCTGTACGAATAAATAAATAAATCTTAAAAAAAAATAATCTCACTGGATTTGGGTCATCTCAAGGACACCAAACATGAATAAAAATCGCTGTCAGACACTGACTACCTTCTACCTGGCTGGCATTGGCATTGTGTTTTATTTAGCATCTCACTTAATTCTCATGCCAATCCTTCGGGTAAATAAACTCTACTAATGGTCTCCTTTTCCTAACAGGAGGCAGGTAAGTGATAGGCTTTAGTGGGGATCTGTGCCACTGTGATATCCATAAAAAAGGTAGGTTCCAGTTTCCCTGTGCCATACAAGGAAGGGAAGCGCTCAGCAGGGAGAAGTTAGAGAAGACAGAGAGAAGGAAGGAAAGGGATCAAGAAGCCCTGGAGAAGGCACACGGAGCAGAGAGACTTGTGAAGACGGTGCACTTGCTTCTTGGCCCTGGGCTTGTACCAGAGACTTGGAAGACTGGGAGGAGACACTTGAACGAGACAGAATGTGGGTGAGAGACCTGCAGGGAGGCTGACAATGGCAGCCTTGGCCTATATATGCATTTGACTTTGCTCCTTTCATCCCATACTTTTCTGGCCCCTTCTGCCCCTTATTTGAGGGTCCCCACCAGAAGATGCCTTAGACTTGTGGCAAGCTTTCGGGCCTCAGTGGCACTGTGTTGCGGCAGGAACTTGGTTGTCACTTTGAGGTGAGAATGTGATAAGGACACGGCAGACATGGAGCAGGTTTGCAAGGCCAGACTCTGCTGCTTGTGTGCAAGTTTTGCGCCATTTATTCAAAGAGCACAGGCTAGCAAACGCTGGCCATGTGACAGTGGAATGTGGAATAAGAGGGTGGGATAGGAATGGGGGACAAAGTTTCACAAGGGACAAGGAAGGGGAGATTGTGACCATACATCAAGAGCCATTTGCGACAGCAAAGTATGATGTTAACACAGGCAGAGTTAACCCAAGACCACCATGGAGTCAGTCACCTACCTAATCAGGTCAACAGCGGTTTAAGCTTCCCAGGGCCTGCCTCGTGATATGAGCTATCTGTCGGTGGTCAAAGAATTCTCTGCTGTGATTTACAGATAGCAAGTAGGTCACAACCCTGCTTTGGGCCAACCCTGTTTGGTTGGGCATTTACCCACAAGGGAATAGGTAACTTTAGTTGCTTCATGGGGAAACTACTTTAACTCTATTCTTTCTCTTCTAGCTATATCACACACTAATTTTATTAAACTTCTTTTTATTGGAGATCTTACATACTAAGAGTATATTTGTCTATATGTGGCAGATGGGAGAACCTATTTAAAGCAGACTGGTTTGGGGGTCCCAGGGTGCCCCTCCTTCAGCCCTATAACAGATCTAAATTCCTTCCCTGGTACTTGCCTATTATTTGATCATGTGCCTCGATTCTGCATTTGCAGCATGCAGATGATAGCTATGATATGCTGGTGCTCACATGAAGACTAAAAGTAAAATGAGGAACTACCTGTTAAATGTTTAGCGATGTTCCTAGTACATATTAAACACTCAGTAAATGGTAACTGCTCTGTTGATGAAGAGGATGAATGGAGACTCAGACAGATTATACAATTTGGCCAAGTTTTTATACCATACCAAAGGATTATGTTTTCCACCCATGCAAGGAATGTGAAATGTTCTCCAGGACTACGTGTTTTCTCATATGGAATGTCACAGGCTAAGTAATCAAATTACAAAGCAACTCATTGGTCCGAAATGTTTAGATCCCACACTGTCCTCAGTTTTGATTGGAAAGACACAAACAAATCAAATACACAGACCATCCCATAAACTCAGTTTGGTTCTCAGTTGTAATTGCTTCCCCATCTTTTGTGAAAATATCTAAAATGGATTAAGGTGAACTGAGTGTTATGTTACCACCTATAAATGGAGAAAGTGAAATAGTTCATTGTGCCTAGAATTTGACTACTCCTTCAGCTCACAGGCTCAGGCAGCTTCAAGGAGACTTAGAATGATACATTCCTATCCTGCCAGCTTCCCTACAAACAACAACCTAAGTATGTTCATTTGCAGGACTCCATGACAATAGCTTGGATATCAGCTATTGCCGAGGTCTCAATGGCTTCAGGAAGGTGTACCTGTTATTAGTAAGATAATGGTGGAGCGCTTAGTTATTCACCATATGTCATTCATTCCTTTATAAAGTCAGCAAATAGTAAATATTTATATTTTGCTAAATAAATATTTAATAATATTTGCTAAATACTTTCTGTCAGATTCTGGGGGCTAGACAATATAACAACGAACATGTAGTCTTGACTGTTGTGGGAATTTCTAACTTGAGGCTACTGCTTACTTTTCCATTTTTGTATGAACTATAATGCATGAAATTCTGTTATAATTGTTGGTTACAGATATAATTTTTGCCTTTGAATAAAAATTTGTCAACAACTACATTCAAAATAAGGGCTTAGTTTATTGGCTTGCTAAAAAAGCAGCTTCTTAGTGACAGTTCTTGTAACTTACATAACTGAAGAAAAATGCTTTCATTAATATTCACTGTCTAAGTATGAGGTCGTCAAGACCACCAGTTCTCCAGGTTCCAGGTAATCTGTCTAGAAGGCAGTTTTACTATGGAGTGAACATCTTGGTTTCAGATTAATGAGTTTCTGTATAGATGACTAACTGTATGCTATGAACATAGACAGGTTCAAACCCACAGAGGAGTTACACTTATACCAACACCACATACTGGCCACACGGTGCTTGGAAATTACCTCAGTTTTGTCATCAATAAAATAGGGATAATATCCCATGTCTTTCTTCTACAGTTATATTGGGGGGATAGAAATCCTTTCTCTACTCTATACTTCTTTGTCTCTAGAAGAAAAAGGTATGTTCAGGTTACAGATACACTATGCAAGGTACTGCACGTTCCATATGTTCCTTCCAGTTGCTCATTGTAAATAAAGACAGCTCCTGAATGCTTTGTGTTTAGTGATCTTTCCAACCTCCACTGGGAGCTGATGCTGAAGTCGAAATTCATTTACTGTCAGTAAGTCGTTTCTTACATCAAGGTTCAATTTGAACAGGACAGTGTGCAGAGATAAATGTTGGATCAAATAACTGAAAGGCCTCCTGTGTATCAGTTCTCTATAAAATAAACATAGATATTGACTGACCTGAATAAAATGATGGAAGAACCATATGCTCTTTATTACTAAGCAGATGAAAAAGGAGAGTTGATCACTTTAAAAACATTATCTGGGTCAAATAACCATGAAATTTAAGATTTTCATCATCTTTCAAAGGAAATTCTAGCCCAAGAGAAGAGGCAAGAAAGGCATGGTAGTGAAGGGTACCTCTTGCATCTGTATGCGGCCATCTTCAGCGACACGGTGGGTAGCCATAAATTGCTGTTTCAACTTCTGTGCATTTTCTTCCATGACTGCTTCCTACAAAGGGCCAGAAAGAGTCACCTGAAAGCCACTGGGATTCCAACATGGAGTTGAGACATCAAATATTCAAAGTATGTAGACCTATGTTTGTCAGTCTAACCTGGAAAGCACATTACTTAGCTATTTAAAGCTGTTGTAGAAGAGAGAAGAGTGATGGGGACTTGATAGCAAAACAACCAGTAATCAGAATCCTGACTAGGTAAGATTTACAACTAGTGAGCTCCTAAAATGTGAATGACGAGACATTTAGAGACTTAGAGTGTTGAAAGAAACAATTTGAACATCACTATGCATTTTTTTCTGGGACAAAAACTGTGTTCTTTATATAATATATATCTGTAGGTAGATATAGGTAGGTAGATACAGATAGATATATATAGATAAGATAGATACTGTTATTATAGATATAGTATATATGATATACAGATATACTACATAGCTATTATTGTTATCATGGATATGTATATAATCTATATACCTATAATTAGAATATATAGACATTAGCTATCTAAATATATCTATCTATATCTGTATATCTCTTTCTATATAACTACATATATCTATATATTATTTATTTATCATGGATATACAGACTTTTCCCCCCAAGAACTCAGAGGTTTGGTTCCATTTTTAACTGAAAAGTTCAGGTCTCTTAGGTCCCCTAGTTTGCCATAACTCATTTTCTTAATCTCCTTGGAATTTTTGAGGAAAAAAAATAGCTCAAAGGGGAAAATAGTTAAGAGAAACCAAAGTAATAAAGCAATTATTGAATATGCCATCTCCCTTCATCTACAACTTTTCCCCATATTACACTGCTTTTCATGAGGGAACTGCAGGGTTATTTCAGGGAAAGATGACACCTTCCATCAAGGAATGGAGAATGAATTCTGAAGCAGGGCTTGTAAGTCACATGTACTCAGTGTCTGATTCTGAGTCTCCAGACTTGAACAGTCATGCTCATTCTCCTCAGAACCATCAGGCTATTCATCCAACTGGGTTTCCTCATTTGACCACCCACTAAATATAGAGATTAGCCTTGCTGGTCTTGGCACCAAAGACCGTGTATATTTGTGATCCGGTGTATGGGTGGAACAGGCACCACGCAGAAAAAGCATGATGGAAATCACTCAACAAGTTGGACTTCTCAAATAAAAGATCCCCTAGGGCAGCAGTCATTTCTGTGTCTTAAATATATTATATGTGGAATGAATAAGTGATTCTTTGTGTCGGGTCGGGCATTCCCAAAGGAAGTTAACAAACTTAGACTATATCAGTGGAAAATTAGATTTCAAAGTAACAGAAGTTTGCAGTCAAAGGAGCCCTAGATGGATTCTACATGCCATCTTTATTTGGAAGACACAGAAACTTGAATTTTGACTCAATGTCTATGATTAATCCTTAGACCTGAAGAAAAAGAGTTTAGGGCTCTCTCATAATTTTCCATAAGCATCAACCTTGCCCACCTATGTAAGGCTGGAGCAGGGGGCTTAACCATCTCTGCAACAGGCCCAGGATGAGATGTGACCTGCACGCTAAAGGCCTTTAGCAGGCACAGAAATTCAAGCGCAGGGACAGCCCCGCAGATGCAGACCTGGTCAGAGCCCAAAGATTAGCATTTGAAAAGGAAAAGGCCGGGAACTGAAGGGGGAGGGAGGTGAGTAACAGCAGCAGAAAGAACAGCTGATGGTTCTATTAAGTCAATCCCCTCAGAGCTGGGAGGAGCAGGTAATTACCCGCAATCTGACTGCTCGGAGACTAACCACAGGCACTGGCTGTAAAAACCTTAAAATTCCTTCTTCCGGGTTTTCAGGGGCCTGCTAATCAGGGGAGGAAATTAGAGCTATTCAGGCCTCTGAGAACTACTTGCCAATCCTGCTCACCAAAGTGAGGGCCTGCTGGTCACCAGGGTGGGATGGGGGAAGCTTCCTTGCTGTTAATTCTCCACTCCTCGGGCACTGATTAAAACTGGGCGGCACACCAGAGGCAGTATCCCCGCTGAAGTGTCTTTCACTTTGACATCCTAAACACTTAGGGCCTACTCATTTCTCAGCCAGGAAATAGGCCAGATGGGGGCCAATCTCTTAAACATGGCTGCTCAGGTAGAATAGGGTGTCCTGAAAAGCTCCCAAGGATAAGGTCTCAGCATTTTGAATAATCACAAGGGCAGCTGATACCACATCCAGTTAACAGTTTATATGTGTAGGATAAGTGATATGGTCAAGCTTTCACAACTCTGGCCTCTGGCTATCACTTGCAACCTTGAATGCGGGAGGCGCTGGGGAGTGTGGGCAGGGGGCTTGCATGACCATCCTGGAAAGATGGAGTAGGGTGTGGGCATGAGTGAGTGTGCACACCTGAGCCCGATGGATGAGGTTGAGGGCAGTTCCACACACAAATCAGCTAGGGCAGAATAGATGAGAGAGGACGAGTGACGAGAGAGGCAGGACCACGAGTTAAAGCCAGAGAGAGCCCTAAGAGCCTACAGATTCTGTGGGGTTCTGGGAGGCCTGCCAGCCTCCTGGCTCCGCAGCCCCCTTGTCTACTCTGCGCCCAGTAGAAATCCCCAGAATCTGGGGATTTCAGTTTTTGTTTATCGCCCAGTTTATTCCAAGTCTTTGGATAGTTCTGCTTTTATCTTTTTTTTTTTTCTCAAATACTCCTGACATGTTTGACAAAATGGCATTTGATTCATGGGTTCCAGAATGCCATGTGCCTTCACAATCACAGCAGTCAGTGGGGGCAAGGTAAAGAAAGATAAAGGAAGGGAAGATAACGGATGCAAAGAGGAGAGGAGAGGTGGGGAAATGATCAAAGGAAAGAAATGAAGGGCCAAGGGAGAAGAGACAGAGACAGAGAAAGAAGTAGAAGGCATGGAGAGAAAGGACAGTGAGAGAGCTCTGAGAAACAGGATGACCAGAGATAAAAAGAGAGAGAAGGCCCTCCCTGGTGGCGCAACGGGTTAAAGCACTGCTGTAAGAAGCTTAAACCAGTTCCACATGAGTTCGATTCCCGCCTGCCCCAGAGGTGACCACATGGCGCGGCAGACCTCTCCTGACCCGCCCGCTGCTCCCCTCAGCAGTGTACTTCGTCGATCTGCCTGTTCTGCTCCCCACTCTGTTCCTGGTGAATCCTCTCACCCTCCACATCTCTGGCCTGTACCCAGTTCTGTATGAATAAATAAATAAATCTTTAAAAAAAAAAAAAGAGAGAGAAGCAACAACTCAGGAGTTAGGGGCTGGTGGAGTGACAGGTAAGAAACGGACAGAGATCAGAGAGCTGAGAGAGATGAACCCCAAAGAGGCCAAGCAGGAAAGTCAAGCGATGCTGTGAAAAGAGAGCTTGAAACACGGGGATGCTTGAAACACGGGGATGATAAACAGAAATAGGCAAAAAAACAAAAGAAACACAATATGAGATGTAGCTGGCAAAGAGAGACCAAGTGGTCCATGAAACTGTTGCAGGAGCTGGCAACCTTTCTCAGAGCTATCCGCTCTTCATCCTCTGGTTCTCCTTGGTGCTACAGAGTTCCTTGTTCCCCTCTTCAGGCTCCTACTTAAAAGTGTGATGCACGTCAATATTCTTCCATGTAAACTTTGTACCTGAGGATAAGTTACTGGAAATTGTACTGTAGCGAGACCTGCTCCCCTTGCCGTGCATTCCCTGATGGGTCTTCCAAGTCCAGTTGGTGAATTTCTATGAGATTTTCCCCTGCTTTGCTACAGGGATGTTCAAAGGTAAATCTACATCTTTCAAGACCAGATTTCTACCATCAAGGAGGAACATGGACTCTAGATAGATTGACTTACATTTATGCCTGAGCTCCAGGTAGGTTGGTTATTTTTTGGCTTGTCATTCACTGAGAAATCTGTAACCTCGTCTAATAAAAATGAATCATGGGGGAAATGATTTTAAATGATTACTTTGTACTCTGCTATCAAAGGTGTGTCAAATGCACTAAACACCCAAGACCCTAAGATCTTTTCCACTTTTATGAGCAAGTGGGCTACCTGATCACCAGGCTTAAATCCATTAGCCAAGACATAACCAAGGAGACCTTCAAAATAGAGTTGTCTGAGTCGACACTTCGGATCTCTAAGTGGATGACAGATGTTACAGTGAAAGTCAATGACCAACATGTTAAATGATACCATTGAACATTTTATGCCTAAATCTTTCCTGTTGCTAGGAGAGGGAGAAAAATTAAATGCATGCAATGAAAAAAGGAGGTTAGATGGAATTAATAGGTACAAATCAACACAATACCTGGAGACTCCTTGTACTTCACTAAGAGACACATAAAATAATGCTTAAGAGCACAACTACTTACATCAGCATTCAGTTTTGTCAACAAGAGGCGAAAGAAAGCATCAAGATCCTTCTCTTCTATGTAACCTTTTTCTGAAGGCAATAAGATATGTATGTATTATCGTCACGGTGTATAAAATAACATGACATTTAGTATTTATTACAATTTACTTTTAATTTGATCATTTATAAAGTCCCCATGATCCTATTACTTGCTATTGCAGTAGCTAATTCCAGCATCTACCTATGGAAGTAGGGATTGGAATAGTAAACACATCTTCAATCCTTTGTGCCAGGGCCATAGGAAAATTTGGGAAAGGAATCCATGAAATATACAAGAATTTTAATCCACAATTAAACAAGACTTTTAGAAAAAAATCCAACCCAAAAGAAACCCAAGCTTGGATAATTTTTACCAATATAAATTTGAATATTAGTCTGCAGAATTATAATACATTTTCAATGTTTTCTTTGTGTTTGTTTAATTATTGATTAAAATCAATGACAATGCGAAGTAGTTCCTTTTCTCTTCAAGCAGTTTTTTGGGGGGAGTAGTGTTTTTTTGGAAGTTGATCAAATTCATCCTCCCTCTCCCTTTGAAAGTGTGTGGGTTGTTCAACAAATCATAGTAAAAATGAGCTGACTCATTACTTCAGATAACTGAGGATCAGCCCACACGCCTCAAATACATAAAATTATGTTTGTCATAATATAGACACTGACTCTCTCTCCCTCTCTCTCTCTCTCTCTCTCACACACACACACACACACACACATCCCACATGCACACAGAGTTTGGGAAGGTGGGACCTCATTCCCACTCTGAACTTCACAAGTATCCAACTGTGTAACCGAATGTCCAATGCCTGTTCAGCATGTCGTATTAACAACGCTGGAAACAACTTTCCAGCGGGAAAGGGGGAAGGGGACACCTTAGCTCCTTTCCTAAGAACCAGGTGCAAAGCCTTTTCTACACCCTAATGTGCAGGCGGCTCCTTCAACTCACCATTTGCATCAAAGTGCAGCCAGACCTGCCAGAAGCCCGCGGCATCCAGGTGCTGCTGCGTGGGTTCTCGAGCGCTGTCCATGGTATTGACCACAAAGCTCAGGCTCGGGCTCGCAAGGAACACTTAAGAGAACTTTTTCAGCAACTACTCTGCGAAGGTTTCTGACACTCCTTCGCCCGCTTCTATGGTTTTCTGAGTAGCTGTCAATGGGGCGGACGCGAGGCCGGCTGGCGAGGCTGCTGGTGGCGCCTTGCTGTCGCCCAGCAGTCCCCAAGCCGGGACCGGGCTCTCAGCCACATCAGCGCTTGAAGCCCAACCCGCTCTTGGTGCGTCGGTCCCTGCCCCGCCCAGCACTCTGTCCTCGCTGATCCACAGGACAGCTATTGTCTGCCTCAGTCTGGTGGGGGATTTAGAAAGACACACTCTGGGGTTGTCTGTGGTTCACTGCCATTCCCCTTAACTTGCCAAACTCCAAATAAACATCTAGTTTAACCTTCCAAAATGAGTCTCAAGGGATTTTCTAAGGGGAGCTCCACCCCCACCTTCATTTAAAGGGTGGAAAGAGGTGTCAGTGTCAGACTTGATTTAGAAATGTAGTGGGGGGTGGGGGGGAGTGAGTTTAAAAGCAGCGACTGTGTATCAAGTCATTGCCAGCAAGTGAACAGACCTTAACAGCAATCACTGAACTCTATTGCACAGGCATGGACACAATAAAGACTTGTAACTAGAGACTCTGAAAGGAACTGAGCTTTAAGGCAGTTCCAATGATGCCATGCTCTGCCAGGAAAAGAGAGGCAAGAGGAGACTTGGTGACCACTGTGGCCTCCAGGTAAAGAATTTAGATAATTGTGTTTGGTTCCTAAGAGTTTCCCTCAGACCAAAAGACAAAACTCATTTGGAGGGTTCTAGAATCTTTTTTTTTCTTTACCTTCCCCCTGGTGGTCCCTCTTTCTAATGATCAGAATTGTTCACATTTAGTGACTGCTTTGAGAAATAGTGAAGTGACCTTCTGACCATGGGCTTAGAAACATTTTGGTAAGGAAACTTGGCTCTTAGGAGAGTTGGGTCAGCTCTCGAACTTCTTTATGATAAGCTGACTCTGTAGTAGAACACATTTATTTTTTTCAAAATGCATGTAAATAAATCATCCAAACTAGAGTGATAAAAAGAATATGCTCCTCACATTCATACAGTCCTAGCTTAGAATCCCCACTCCATCACTCGCAAGATTTGAAACCTGGACCATTAGTTTTCTTCTCTCTGAACCTTGTTGTCACATCTCAAAATGAGAATTATAATATCTATTTTGAGCAGTTACTGCAAAGATCAGAGGCACTCAACACAGTAGTCAGCAAATTAGTGGATATATGATGTTACAGAGGATGAGAGGTAACAGTATTTTTTAGAAGAGGAAGAAAAATATTTAAAGAAAATAAGGAAAAACTGGGAAACTGCCACAGCTAAGAGGAATCTAAGAAGACATGACAGCTAAATCTAATCTTGTGTCCTGGAGGGGACCCAGGGACAGAAAAATTATATTAGGCAAAAACTAAGAAGAGCTGACTAAATCCAGGGAACTTTGTTAATAATTATGAAAAAGTTAGTTTCAGCTTTGCATCATACTACATGTGGTGTTGAGCAAGTTACACCAAAGAAGCCTCATTTTCTTTGCCGGTAAGTAGGGATAATAGTAACATTACCTTGTATTATTATTCTAATGGTTAACTGGGAAAAAAAATAAGTACAAATCTCTCAGCATAGCAGACACAGAAAACAATGTAGATTAATCTAGCTACTAACATGCTGACTTTTCCATTCATACATTTTTCTAAGGTGAATAAACTTCAGAATTTTTGAGGAGGAAAAACAATACTTCTGGGGTAAGTATTGGGTACAAACATTGGTGAACACAGCAGGAAGAGAGGAAAAGTATGTGCAAAGCTGGTATATTATTTTATACAATGTCAATGTCAAGAAGAGTGATCTGTATGAGTTCACCAGGTTGAACACATACTTTCTGATAAATAGTGGAAAAAGGATAAGCAAGGCAAATGTCAGAAGTCATAATCAATAGGAAGATAGTTAAATAAATGACAGTTAACTTATATCATGGATTTGCTATATACACAGAAACTGTAGATTTTATGTCACTGAAGTGACAGAACCTAAGGTTAAGATTAGAAAACAAATTACAAATGTGTGCAAGTAGAATAACCCAATTCTGGAAGACAAAATATATGCTAGTACACATTAAGCAATGTAAAATATACACTAATAATGTCTATCGCTGGAATGGGCACAAGGAATACTCACGATTCCTTCAAATTTAATTTTGATTTTAACTTTGCTATTTGTAATTCTTCCACTTCAACACTTTTTACAGTAAGCATATAAACTTTTTTTTTAGTTGTAAAAGTGGAATCTAGGAAAGAGGGAAAGAAGTGCAGCTACAGAACTTCTGTTTGTTTTTTTGGGGGGTGGGGGTGGGGGTGTTGGGCTACAGAACACACAGAACCCAACACAATTTCAGGAGCCTGGATGTGGGGTTGTAACTTCCACTCAGTGGCCAGTTTTCATTGCTTTTATGTCCAGATCGCTGTCAGACACACTGTGTGGCTAATGCATAGGTACCTTGAAGGCCCTCACAAATGCTCTCCTTTAGGGAAAATCACTCAACCTGCTGAAAGAGAAAAGCATTATTAGGAAGGTATTTGAAGATAATGGATCAGAAGGAGTCACCTTAAAAACAGCCTCACTGGAGGGCCCTTCCTGGTGGCACAGCGGGTTAAAGCACAGCACTAAGAAGCTAAAGCCACTTCAGCTTTAGTTGGATCTCTGCCTGCCCCAGAGCTGATCCACATGGCGCGGCAGACCTCTCCTGACCCGCCTGCTGCTCCCCTCAGCAGTGTACTTCGTTGATCTGCCTGTTCTGCTCCCCACTCTGTCTCTGGTGAAGCCTCTCGCCGCCCTGCACCTCTGGCCTAAACCCCAGTTCTGTATGCATAAATAAATAAATCTTAAAACAAAAACAAAAACAAAAACAGCCTCACTGGAATGGTTTTCCTTCCTGGTAGTGCAGAGGTGGGGGTAGGGTACAGAACCAAAGATGATTTCCCTGAAGCTCTTACCTCCTGCCTAAACAGAGATCTCAGAGTAATGCAAATACAAAGTTGGTGAGAACCAACTGAAACAACTATGCATTTTTTGGATTAATTTAGCCCCGTCCACAGAGATTCTGATTGAAATGGTCTGGAGCAAGGAATCAGCACTGATCTTTTTCTAAAAAGCTCCCCTAAGGATTGTAACATTAGAATCACTGACAAGCTTTTTGCCTCTAAGTTTCCGGCTGCTTGTATTTTGGTCATTTGATTATTTGAATATTGTTTCCCTGAAGGACAATTTAGAAAGAAAAGCCCTTATAAAGAATTAATTTCTTGTTAATATCCTATCCCTTCTCTTTCAAAACGAGATTACAATTTATACTTATAAACCAATTCTAGTAAGTTCTGACAACTGATGGCTGAGTTGTTTTTCTTTTTTATCCATGCTGATTTAATTTTCCCCCACAATCACTTCCTGCTTTTCTCATTAGCATAGTTAATTGATGGTTAGTTGTTTATAATTTGAAGTATTGCTAATTAACCCTGACATGTATTCAATTCTAAGCTAGAATTTTTACATCATTTTACAAGCTCACAATGATACTTAAAACTGCACATATAAATAATGCATTATCTCCCAATAGCTATTGAATCTTTGCATTATTTCCCAATAGATATTGAATATTCACATATGACAGACATCTTAGGGATTATATAGTAGACCTTGGAATAATGTTACATCAGCTCCAGTGAGGAAAAGGAAGGAGACAAAAAGAAATATTAGAGATATGGCCAAGGTTTACTTAAGAAAATACTGGAAATAGAATTAGTTATTTTTAAATAAATACATTTTGTTGCCTCCTTTGTAACACATAAATAATTCATACCTTTTTAAATAATATAGGTCAGAGAAGAAAACCAAAAGATCTCCCCATAATTTCACCACCCAGAGATAACTAATAATAATATATTGGTGAATGTCCTTCAAGGTTTATTTTTTTTTGTATGTGCACAAAAGTTGGATTTATAACTGTAACTTGTTTATTTCCTTTAATATGAAAATGCCTTCAAGTTATTAAATATTCTTGAGTGGTATTTGCATAATTTATGTAACCAATGTTCTGTTTGAACTTTTAAATTGCCCTTACATTTTCACTATCATAACCATTGCTGCAACAGCTAAATATTTGCACATTCTCATAAATATTCCTTTGGGGTAAAATTCTGAATGACAGCTCTCCCTGGTGGTGCAGCGTGTTAAAGTTCAGCACTACAAGCTAGCTGCAGCCGTGTCAGTGTGAGTTCGATCCCCATCCCAGAGGTGACCCACATAGGGCCCAGCAGACCTCTCCTGTCTCTCCTGCTGCTCCCCTCAGCAGTGTACTTCATCGATCTGCCTGCTCTGCTCCCCACTCTGTCTCTGGTAAATCCTCTCACTGTCCTTGCACCTCTGGCCTGCACCATAGTTCTGTGTGCATAAATAAATAAATCTTTCAAAGAATTCTGAATGTATGAAGGTGGGGCTGGATGTCACAAGACACTTTAAGTTCTTCATATACATTCTCCATCTTGATTTTATCCATTTATTCTGCCATTATCCATGGAAGAGAGTAATTCACCCACACACATTAATATTAAAAACAAAATGTTTCAATGGGATTGACTATAAAGTAGAAGTCAATAGTTATTTTATGGCAGTTGTTTTGAGTAGCTGAGGGTTTATTAAGAGATAGGCATGTGTTCAGGTTTGTAATACTTTACTGGCTCATCAACCCCTTGTGTGCTCTCCCCAACAGATAGTACCTGTCACAGTGTCTGGTAAGCAGTGACTATTTAGTACTTTTGTACTGCTCCATCTTTTCTTGATGTATTATATGTCACTATGTTATGGAAAGAGACTCTGATAACATGTAAAAAATGTGCAAAGCCCATTTTCTTTTAAGTATTTAAGGCAGGGAAAAATAGATAACTTGATCGAGAAGATGTGCTACATATACACAATGGAATATTACTCGGCAACCAAAAAGATAAACTCATGCCATTCTTGGTAACAAGGATGGAGCTGGAAGGGATCATGCTCAGTGAAATAAGCCTAAAAGAAAGAAAGAAAGAAAGAAAGAAAGAAAGAAAGAAAGAAAGAAAGAAAGAAAGAAAGAAAGAAAGAAAGAAAGAAAGAAAGAAAGAAAG
>NW_004567138.1:10189171-10237464 GCF_000260355.1 Condylura cristata
AAAGAAAGAAAGAAAGAAAGAAAGAAAGAAAGAAAGAAAGAAAGAAAGAAAGAAAGAAAGAAAGAAAACTACCAATGGTTTCACTTTCATTTCAGGAGGAATATAGATGACCCACATAAGGGATCTGGGGGGAAAAGTAACTATAATAAAGTAAAAATCAAAATCAACAGGCAACTATAAACAAGAGACATTCTGCAGTTGGTTATTAAAATAGGGGTGGGAAGAGCACAAGCGACCATGGTGATGGTGCACAGGTAGAATGGTGGTAGGAACTTCAAGGGACCTATAACTGAGATGAAAAAGTATATATTGTACAAAAATGAAGAATGATGTAAAAAATATATATATATATTATTTAAGGCAAGAAGGTAGTGACCTCAATGAAGATGTAAAAAGTCGCTGGAGTTGATCAACTCTAGGTTCCAATTTGGCTTTGGTTTGTTTGTTTTTATTTTTGCATAGAATAACTGGAGTACAGGTCAGAGGTATAGTATGTGAGAGGATTCACGAGAGACAGAGTGGGGAGCAGAACAGGGAGATGGACTGAAGTACACTGCTGAGGGGAGCAGCAGGCGGGACATGAGAGGTCTGCTGCACCACGTGGGTCAGCTTCCTGGCCGGGAATCAAACTGAGGCCTTCACAGTGACAGCGCTGAGACTTAATACCTTAGGCTCCAACTTGTTATGAAAAGTGGAATGCATGTGCAGGGATAAAGCACACTCAGAAAATAATCAGGCAAAGCAAAGTAAAACTGGCCGTCCTCGTTAACAACTGCAGGAAACTTGAAAAGACCATGATGGCCAACAATGGTGTCAGATTCTACACTGGGTGGTGTCAGGTGTCACACTGGCAAGAATATTAACTGGCGGCTCACGTGATTCGTGTGGCAGAACACACACTGCCTGTCACTGACCCAGGCCACTCTGGGATCACTAGCAGCATGCTAGGACAGACGGGTAAAAAGTAAACCATGCAAAATGTTTCTTTAATAAAGCTGTCCAGAGCTTGTTTTCAAATAAATAAATAAAAGATATCAAATGAATAAGTTGAGGGAATAAATATGTTTCCAGCTATACGTGAGGAGTCATCACATTTTAAGAGCATAAAAGCATCGGCTAGCTTCTTAATTTATTTTCTTCCTCACTTCTTCCCTTTCTGGTTTACATTTCTGAAGACTAGAGGTTTTGTATCACTTAATATCATGTCTGATGCATAGCACCTACTGACTCGATGGCAGCCGTAACTAAATCACATGACCACACAGAATTAGGACATCATTGAATAAATATTTCATTAAACTTATTGCCCAAATGGATCATAAATTTAATTCATAAAACATAGCTGCTTGAATAAGCATTTTATTTTCTAACCTAATTATACAAAATTCTTAACTTGTTAATTTGAGCTTTCTTTTAAATGTGATAATTTTGAAGCTATAAATTTCCTTCTACTGGCCCTCCCTGGTGGCGCAGCGGGTTAAAGCACAGCACTAAGAAGCTGAAACCACTTCCCCATGAGTTTGATCCCCGTCTGCCCTGGAGGTGACCACATGGTGCGGCAGACCTCTCCTGACCCGCCCACTGCTCCCCTCAGCAGTGTACTTCGTTGACCTGCCTGTTCTGCTCCCCACTCTGTCTCTAGTGAAGTCTCTTGCTGCCCCTGCACCTCTGGCCTGTACCCCAGTTCTGTATGCACAAATAAATACATCTTTTTTAAAAAAAAAAGTCCTTGTACTGCTATAGACATGCTCTACAAGTTTTGTTTATAGTCTTCTTCTGATTTCTGCTATTATTTTCTTAGATACACAAGTTAAAATGTTTCCTAAATTCTACATTTATGTAGTTTTCCTAGATTTTTTATTATTGATGTTAAATCTCAGTCCATTATAGTCAGAGTCTGTGATTTATGACATCCATCTTTTGTAATTTATTGTTTTTTGACTGCAAATATTCATGTGTGCTTGAAAAGAAGGATTTACTTTTCACAGTGGAGGGTAGAAGCCTGAGGCTACAAGACAAGCCAGAAGAGAGTAATCTATAAAAGGTGTTCATAGCAGGAGTATAAGGGATCAGGGAAAAAAAAAGCAATTGCAATAAAGTAAAAATGAAAATCAACAAAGAGCTATTAACTAGTCATTCCATGGGGTACAGGGGAGTAAGATCAAAATTGGTGTGAAAGAGCACAGGGGACATTGGTGATGGCACATGATTGAATTGGTGGTGGGAAGCCCACAGGGATTACAACTGAGATGGAAAATGTACAAAATGAAGAATGATGTAAAATATATATGTATGTATACATATATATTTATGTACATACATCATATATATACTACATACATATTTGTTTGTCACACATACTTACAAAAGCATGAATAATAATGCAATCAGCATAGAGGTTAATGTTCTAGGCTGAAGTTGTCCTGCAAATCTTTAAAGAATTCAGTAAAACCAGCTGGTGAATTAAAGTGCAAGAAGCAGTAAGCAGTTAGCAGGTAATCTGAGCATTTAATTAACTGCTCGATTGCTGCTATTAAGAAAGCCCCTGCCAGGAAAGAGCTGGCTCCCTGAGTGCTCCCCACAGTTAGCTCGTTTGAATGGCTTAGAGTTGGGGGTTGACCTGACAGCAGTTCCCCTGTGAATTCAGATGTTCATCAAGGTAGAAAGTTGTTGGTCATTTGCTGATGGACACAATGTTCACCTGCAACCCTAAAATGCGATATTGTAGACCAATGTAACTCAATTTTTTTTTAAAGATTTATTTATTTGCGCATACAGAACTGGGGTACAGGCCAGAGGCTCAGGGGTGGTGAGAGGATTCACCAGAGACAGAGCAGGGAGCAGAACAGGCAGATCAACGAAGTACACTGCTGAGGGGAGCAGCGGGCGGGCCAGGAGAGGTCTGCCTCCCCATGTGGTCGCCTCCGGGGCAGGCAGGAATCGAACTCATGCAGAAGTGGCTTTAGTTTCTCAGTGCTGTGCTTTAACCCACTGCGCCACCAGCGAGGGCCCAATGTACCTCAATTTTAAAAAGAGAAAATCTTAATAAATCATAAGAAGCAAAACTTTAAAATTCAAAACAAATGAATGCCAGATATGGCAAGGAATTTTAAGAGCATCTAATTCAGTGTTTTCCAGAGTCTGACTTGGGTAAGAGGTGCTCACGAAATATAGCGACTCCCGGTCCTCATTCAAGACCTGGTGGATTTAAATCCCTAGAGGAGGACCTGGAATCTGTATTAAAAAAACAAACAAACAAACAAAAACTACCCTGAGACTTTAAATCATCCAGGACACACGCACAAGACCTATCTAGTAATCAATAAAGAAAATGAAAGCCAGGCAGTAGGAACCTAAGGTCACCTGTGATTTCTGACACACTGTATCCTGTTTCTTTATTCTAGGGAAGGTTGGAGGGAAATTAACTGACAAGTATCACCTGCCTCCGAGTGTCCAGGGCCAGCACTAGGCACTCATGGGCACTTGAGCAAGTCAGGGGAACAAAAGAAAGGAGAGACTTCCCTCTTATGGATCCCTACTAATGTTAAATTTTGTTTTTTGTGTAGAAGAATTGGGGTGCAGACCAGAGGTGAGAGGATTCATCAGAGGCAGAGTAAAGAACAGAACAGGCAGATCTACTGAAATACACTGCTGAGGGGAGCAGCGGATGGGTCAGGAGAGGACTGCTGGGCCATGTGGGTCAGCTCCCTGGCCGGGGATCCAACTCAGGAATAGTGGCTAGCACTGAGCCTTAATCCCTAGGCCCCCAGTGAGGTCCCTACTAGAATAAAAGGGAACAAATTACTACAGTCTTCATCTCCTTCTGTGTGGGTCTACTAATCCTAAATGGCCTGTTCAGCCATCATTTTTGTTACCTACAGATCGATCTATATTCCTGAACAAGGTCAGAACAATCCAGTCAGTCAGTCATAGGTTTATCTCTTCAAATCAACCAAGAGAAAAAGCATTTTTCCAGGTCTAAACCTGTGCTAAGTGTGCAGCAGGGGGCAAAATTACCTGCTTGCGATTGAAGGGCATCTTGGGAAGAGAGAAGCTGGTCGGCACACAGGAAGACTAACATGTTGACCTTTTGCCCTCATGTAAACTAGCATTTCCCAAGAATGAATGCATTTAGCTTAAGCATGTCAAGTAGATGAGTCACTCTTCAGAGAAATGTTCATTTTTTTTGGCGCCTGCCCAAATCATGTGGAAACAGGAGAGCCAGACTTAATAAATCCCTCATATGAGCAGGACAGAGATTCCTTTGTTTCTTGGGGTATCTGTCTCTAAGGTGAAAGAAAGCACTTCATGAGACGATCAGCAACTGCTAATATGCTTACCTTTTCAGGAAGCTCAGTGATACAAAAATATCTACCTGGAGAGATTTCAAGTTGTTTCACTGACATGACCCAGGTTGACATTTCCTTGATAGAAAGCAAGTCTGGATACCAAGTATTTCTGAGCTAACCCTAAAAGGAGTGGCAGAGGGCCTACACAGAACATCATTATTCCAAGCATATATTTATTTTGTGCTTAGTATCCTAATTCTATTCAGACAGAAGGAAGTAAAGCATAGGACTAAAATAGGATATCTTAGAAGGTCAGGTTTTTAGTTTCCTGCCCTGTTGTTTTAAGTGCGCCATTAAATAATGCTCCCTTTCTTCCCCAGTTGAGGGATAAGATGCAGAGTCAGGCAGGTGAAGTTAAAATATTAGTCATGGCTCCCGGATGGCCCAGGAGTTAAGTCTTAGCACTATGAAGCTCTCCGCCGCCACTGCAACACAAGTTCGATCCCCAGCCAGGGAGTGACCCACAAGGCCCAGCAGACCTCTCCTGACCCAACCACTGCTCCCCTCAGCAGTGTATTTCAGTCCATCTACCTGTTCTGCTCCCCACTCTGTCTCTGGTGAATACTTTCACCAGCACCTCCGCACTTCTATTCTATACCCCAGTTCTTGTATGCATAAGTAAATATAAAAGAAATCTTTTTTAAAAATTAAAACAAACTAGACCTTGACCTTGGCAGTTTCTTCTCTGAAGCATATGCCCGCTTGCCCCTAAATGTGGCCTCCATGTCTCTCTTTATGATCTTCTCTTTCAAAATTCTGAAAACTATGTAAAGGATAGATAATCAATACTGCAGGCTTTCTGGAGTGGAAAATCTCGGTCACAACTCTAGACAGTCACAGTCACGTGGAAACATCGCCTATCTCCCACCTTCTGAACTAGTTCTTTTTCACTTTGCCAAATTATTTGGACAGCAAACGTGACTGACTCCCTGGGGGACAGATGTGCTCTCCTAATTTGGTCATTTAGGGAGGGTTTAGAGTTGCCCCTTTGGGCTCATGAGCTTACAAGAAAAATGGACCTTTCTAGCAGAGTAGCTCAATTTTGCATTTGCAAATTGGGCAGAGTTTGCACATTCCATTTCCAGGCTTCAGTATGATTGTGGACAAGGAACTTTTCCTAAATACTAGGCATACTGGGTTCGCATTAAACTCCACAGAGAACTGATGCATGCCCAAGCCCAAGCGGCCATGTCCCCATGATAGTGGCTGAAACCCACGCTCGTACATGTGGCCCACATAACTGCGGAACAGCAAGGACCTGACCAGCTGCAGCTGGCTGTATGGACCCTGAACCCCTCCATGCTTTAAGCTTCCAGCTGTCCAACAAAAAGAATGAAGTCACTATTGCAAAAATAGAGGGATTTTTCCCAGTGAAGTTGTTTTCATGTGGGTTGCCTTCGGATATAATCTAAAAACAAATCTCTAAATGTTTCACTTAAATAAAACACCTATGCCCTTGCTCCAGCTTTAGGACAGGGTCCTGTGAAGTTTAATGTGAACCCAGTATGCCTAGTATGCCTAGATCAGAGGCTGAGGAGTAGAGAGTGTCTGGCGTGCAACTCTGTTGGTAATCAAAAGCAACACTTTTATATATTGACATATACAAAGGTCCTTTTTCTGCACTGCTGCACTTTAGGAAAGACACAGCAGAACCCTGATAGAATCAGAGATGAAAGATGCAAGCAGCCAGTGGGAAGAACTTCCAGCCCCAAATACAGAGCAAAAAACCTGCCACCTGTCATCTTCCTGCAGTGACACAGGGGAGGGCAGGGGACCCCAGGGTAGTCCCCAAATACAGATATCCACAGAGGAGCTTTGTAAGGGTCATTGGAAGGTGAAAGTGAGATATGAAGGATCCTGTGACTTGGACAGGACAGGAATTAGGGGCAAACATTTTGCAAGAATTTTGCTGTTTCTGTCAGCTGGTAAACAAGCTGTTAAAACCCTGATGTCTCTGGGTCTGACGCCTGCTGCATAGATTTCCTTGGCTCTTTTTTTTTTTTTTTTTTTGCATAGATGAAGCAATATGTGTGGGGGCGGTGAGAGGATGCTCCAGAGACAGAGTGGGGAGCAGCGAGCGAGACAGGAGAGGTCTGCTGCGCCATCGGTGGGTTACTTTCCTGGCTGAGGATTGAAAACAGGCTTCAGTAGTAATAGCCCTGAGCCTCTAGCCCCTAGCCACCAGCGAGGGCCCTGGCTCTGTTTCATTCCTGAGCTGTCTTTCCACAGCTGCTATGGAACTAGGGGATTGCAGACCCAGAACAGTGTTAGACCTTGAGCAGACTGTTCATCCTGGCCCCGTGGGCACAGCATCCATCAGATGCTCCCCCAGGAGGGGTCACCAGGCTGCAGGACCCAAAGCTGAGGCTGGGGTGCTCACAGCTACTATCAGCAAATGGGTTTAGCCAAGGCGCTCCCCGCTATCTCAGCCAGTGCAGTTAATTCGGGTGTTCTCAAACCTCAGCCCTAAAGCCTCTCCACACTCCTGGTCTGGGCACCTCCTGGAGTCTCTCTCATGCCAGAGTCTTCTTTGAAGGCTCTTTTCTTCCTCTCCACTAAGCAGTAAACGCTGTCTCCCTGTTTGCCCTTGCTGGTGTCTGGAGTCCTTTTCAATCCTGACCAGAAGGTCTCCAGAGCCCATTTCGGGGCTGGGAACACGACCCATCTGTGGCACATCTCTGACTCGTGGTGGCTGGAGCAGTGGACAGAGGCTGTTGGGGTTAAATGAAACACCTGTGGGTTGAAATGGGCAGTCTGGACAGTCATTTTCTGCGTTAATTAAGTGCTCTTAGTACTGGCTGGTTAGGGCAGGCTGAGGGGCTGTGGGCCCACTGTTCTCTGTCCTGGGACAAAAGCATGTGATCAAGTTTCAGGGATGACTCAAGTTTTCTACACACTGGGAGGGAATTACCGAAAGACTTTATTCTGAGGAGTTCACTGGTTTAAAATTTGAGTGATTGTGTTTTCTGCCGATTCAAATTGAATAGTTATTTCCAGAACAAGTATTTTCATTATTCAAGGCATGGGGCAAATGCAAAAACAGGGGCTGAAGAAAGGGAACCACATTTGCAAAGCAGCTCTCCAACCATTTCCTCCATGTTTCTCCACGCCACCTTGGGAATCCCCAGCGACCCTGAGCAGTAAATACCATACTCCTGGTTTTAGAGATGAACCAGCCAGTACTAAGAGCAGATAATTAGCTTGCAGAAAATTACTGTCAAGGAGCAGCAGAACCAGAGCTCAAATCCAGGTCTCTCTAAAGGCAAATTTCAGTCTCTTTCTGTTAAATGGAGAGTCTCACAGTCCATCACCCCAAAGTCTCTTCTAAAATATTTTATAAGGTTGTGTTTCCCTTTCAATTCTGAAAAATAAATTGAAAATTAAACTTCCTACATAGAGCACTTAATTTTTTTTAAAGCAATAACATCTACACAGAGATTTGTATCCAAACACTTGGAGCACTAGCTAAATCACAAATGTCAATCAATGAAGGCACAAAGAAATAAAATGTAGCATATTCATCCCATGGAATAGTATTCACCAATAAGGTGATAAATGTCCATGTAAGCCACAACTTTGAAAACAGGTTACATGAAAGAAGTTCAATGGCATTAAAGACTGTGGAGTGATAAAGGACGAGGGACTGGATTGGGGTTACATGCAATAACCAAGGCAGGCAAATCAATGGTAGATTAGCGATGGCTTAGAATTAGGGGGTTGGGGGGCTGGGGGTTTAAGGCAGGATTCCTGGGGGGGAGGGTATGATGAAAATATTCTAAAATGTGTTGGGTGGTACATGAAGACTGTAAATATAGTTTTACCGCATAGGGACCGATGAGTGGCCGAGATGGGTTTGACTCCGTTCAGGCTGCACCCTCTAGGGCTACTTCTAAGAGCAGCACAGAAGTTACCTGCATCAGAGTGACAGTCACTATCACTATTTGTTGAGAATTTACTACATGGCAGTCACTATACTAAGTGCATTTCATAAATTCTGAATTTTCACAATAACCTTAAAAGGTATTTTTTTTTTCATCTACCAGATGAGGGAATTATCTGCAGATTTAAGTAACTTGGCTAAGCCCCAACAGGAGGGAGGTGGGAAGCTGGAGAGCAGATGCTGCTTTCCTGTTCCCTCTTGCCACTGTGGCACAGAAACGCAGCATGGCCCTGGCAGGCCGCCCTCCTCCACTTATCTCCTCTGTTTCCAGATTCTGTACCACACCTACCTCGTCAGCAAAAGGTGCTAACACGGGCTCTCCCCCAGGTGAGGGCTGCGGGCCCCCTGCATGGGACCAGCTAGAATGTGGTCCCTGCTGAGAGCAGGTGGCGGACCTGCTGCGCACGCAGCACTGTCTTGATGTCCAGCTTTGCCTGGACACCTTCCACGTAGAGAAGACCAGCCAAGTCACTCCTGCCAGCCCCAGAAACCAGCCCGCAGCTGTCCTGCAAAGGAACAGGCGCCAGACACCTGCAGAGCCCCACCGACATGGCCCTGCCCTTCCCACCGCTCTCAGCTCACTTCAGCACCAAGAAACAGGACCGAAAGTCAGGAGGAGGAGCGACCTACACTGTGCTCTGGTTTTGAAAACTGTTTAAGAGACAATATACTTTGGCAAAATTTTCTCCATGTCTTGGTAAAAACAAAAAAAACCTTAGGAAGCAATTGAGGCTCAGTCTTGCCACTGCTTAGCTTTCTGAATCTGATCACAAAGGGATGATGGGATTCATGGGGGGCCGGTGTGTGTGGGGGGGGAGGGGGGAGTGGAAGGCACTGGCTCCTTGGATTACCACCAGTGTGGATTCAGGCCATGAGCACCTTTCTGACTTTTCCTTGGAAGGGAGCTGTAAGCTAGTCAGAGCTCTTTCTCCATGTGGGACTGATTTAAAGCTACAACCCATGCTTTTTTTTTTTTTTTTTTAAAAAAGAATTTATTTATACATACAGAACTGGGGTACAGGCCAGAGGAGCAGGGGTGGTGAGAGGCCTCCCCAGAGACAGAGTGGGGAACAGAACAGGCAGATCAATGAAGCACACTGCCAAGGGGAGCAGCGGGCGGGTCAGGAGAGGTCTGCCACACCACGTGGTCACCTCCAGGGCAGGCGGGAATCGAACTCATGCGGAAGCGGCTTTTAGATTCTCAGTGCAGTGCTTTAACCCGCTGCACCACCAGGGAGGGCCTACAACCCATGCTTTTACCGGCTTAGCTGACCTGAGTCATGAAGCAATGCCTAGTCTGGAGAAGACCCTCTTCTCACCCCCCACCACCCCGACTCCCGGGGAGGCATCTTGCTGCAGAGAGAATGCTCCATAAGGCTGGACTCTGCCCACTTAGAAAGGCAAGTAATTCCATGCAAAACAGGTTTTTTTATTAGCAGAAAACAGGGTGTCCTTTTCATCCCAGTGTTGTGGGCAAACCTTGGGACTGAGGTACTCACCTACTTCGCCATCATTCCCAATGCTTCAGGCCGTGCTTTCCAGAACTGTGGGCTGAGAACCTGGAAGGACTACTTCCCCTTTAAAGGATCACTTAGTGCTCAAGAGCAGTTTTTGGCGATGGATCACCTGGGCCCTGAACTATGTGACCTTAAGTAAGTTACTTAACTTCTCTGAGCCTTAAATTTCTAACTTTTAAAGTGGGGATGATAATGAAACCTATATCACAGGATTGGCTGAGGATAAATAAGGGGTAAAGGCGTGAAGTGCCCGCTACATGGCCAAAGCTCAACTACTTTTACCCTTATCGTCTTGCCCATCTTTCTGGAGGAATTTCAGAAGCCCCCCCCCCCCCCCCAACTATACTCGCTCTCCATTTCTGCACCTGCCAATTGTGAACAAGAATGCTTGTGGAAACACTTCACAAATACCATGAAGGTTGGAACACTAAGACTATCACATTGGCAAATACCAAAGATCCTAACAGGAAAACCGGAGACAGGGAGACTCAGACACCCAGTGGGAATCGAAAATTATCATGGGATTAGAGAAAAAAAGAGTAAGAAAGAAATGAAACGTCAAACCCATGTTGACAAGGTTAGGGCCCCTTAACCAATGCCTGCATCTTTGAAAGTTTCCCAGGAGACGCAGCCAGTTCTGGGTTACGCCAGAGTGTGGTTTCCAAGGACAGGGCGGTTTACAGGCTAGCAGGAAGCAGACACTCTGTAAATATTCTCTAAAGGTTAATGAAGTGGTCGTAGCCTAGCTCTAGGGCCACGAGGAAAGATTGCAGTAGCGCTGATGTCAGGAGACCTGTTAGTTTCCAGACCACAGTTTACACGGCCTCTAATGGAAGATCAGTTTGCTCTGTCAGAAGGCTGCCAAGGGCAGACCCCTCAATTTGCATCATCTCTCAGGCTAGGAAATGTCAAGAGCCTGAAGGAGCAACTTTCTCCATTTCCTTTGCCCTCCTAGGGAAGAAAAAAAAAAAAAAAAAATAGAATGCTAGTGTTTGTAGTAGAGGCTTGCTGCACCATCCCATGAGAGTTTTGTCTCTAGAAGTTTGCCTGATGAATATTTGACATGAACTATACATGTATTCTGTTAAAAACTTGAACCTGACAAGTTTTTGTTGCAACCCTGCAAATTCATTTTATTCAAAGTTGTCACAGATTGGGTTGACCAGAAAGCCTACTTTGAGATGGAGGTTGGTGTGTAGGAGAGTGACTGGAAACACTCTTGAGATCCTGGAAGGGAAGGGGATCAGGGACAGCAGGGAGGCCGACACTTCTAGTGATGCTAAGTTAGGGTGAGGGGCGGGGACTTTTCACTCTTGTTTTGCTCAACCACCTGCTAGTGGCTGAGGTGGGGCTATTCCCTGAGCACAAGCAGCTGCTCTTCAGCTGAGACAAATCCTCCAGGGGGCTGAGAGCTGGCATTGCCAGCAGCTGAAGTAATACATCTGTTATTACTAATTGGACGTCAGGTGGTGTACCCCAGAACCTACCACTTTAGGGAAGCATTAATAGAAAACCACACGGTCACCCTCTAATCATTGCCTCTTCCTTTGCCATGCAGAGCACTAATATGAGATGATGCATTCAACACTTTATTTTCTGTCTTCTCAAAGGTTCATGAGCCAAAGAAAGGGAACTCTGTCTTACCCGATTACCTCCTGGTACATCATGGGTACTCAGCAAATACTGAACAAGTTTACCCAATGGGAAATGCTAACTAGTGGCAAGAAGCTAGCTTGCATTGCAGATGTTCTCAGGAATCAGAGGAAGGGAAGAAGAGGCTATACAGGCAAATTCCATGGAGCTAACAACTCAAGGACTCAGTTAGGGCTGTGGCAGTTGATGGTGGAATTAGAGACTGGAGGCCCTACAGTTGCCATATGACCGGCATCTTTTAAATCCACGTTGTGTCTTACTGGGAAAGGGAGAGACAAAATAAGGCATGTTGCTTTGCTCCTTAATCCACAAGTCCTCTTGGTAAGACCTTGGCCCCAACCTTGGAGGGAGGCATCAAAGAGGAAACCTCAAACCTGCACCCTGTGGCCTGAACACTGGGAAAGTCAAAAGCAGCGCCTGGGCATAAACTTTGCCAGAAAAGCACATGGCACATGGGGTTGTCCCTGCTTTGAGTTTGTTGCTGCCTCTGTGCTCCCTGCATGACGCTAACAAACCAGAGGGTGTCAGCAGCATGGGCTGTACCAATACCTCCTCTTTCACCTTGAGGGCTTGCTTTGTTTATTAGCTCTAACACTGAATTGATTGCTTTTCCTTCTTAGACAGGATCAATCCCATCAACCCCACATTCTCTCTGGGCCAGCAACTTCTGAACCATAAAAGTTGTTTGCTTCTCTCTATTCTACATGTAGTGAAGCCATTCGGTTTTTATCTTTTTCCTTGTGATTTAGCTCACTTCCAGCTCCATCCATGTTGCCACAAATGGTATGAGATGTTCTTTTTAATTGCTGTGTAGTATTCCGTTGTAGACAAATACACCACATTTTATTTATTTGTTTTGAGGCTCTTGGGTTGTTTCCATGTCTTGGCTATTGTAGACAGTGCTGCAATAAACACAAGAATGCAGGTTTCCTTTCAAATTAGCATTTTTGTATCCTCTGGTTAGATTCCTAGGACTGGAATTACTGGACCATCTGATAGATCCATTTTTAGTGTTCTGAAGAAACTGGGATGGATGCTTTTGTACGAGCCTCTTTGTCCTTTCTGCCATGTGAGAACGCAGGAAAATATGGCCATTGATGAGCTAAGCAGCAATATCTTACCAGACACCAAATTTGTGAGCACCTTAACCCTGGACTTGCCAGCCTCCTGAACTGTAACAGGAAACACGGCTGTTTAAGCTACTCAGTCTCTGCTATTTTTAACAGCCAGAATAAATGAAGATAAAAATTCAAATATATTCATGAAAAGAACACAAAAGCCCATACACTTTGAGAAATACAATAGTTTTCACACAGCCTGTGTTCTTGAACTTGATTGATGGTGACAAGCTGTGGAGGCGTGTGTCAGTCCAGGCTCTCCAAGTTGATGTCAAGTTGGGATTAGGCTGCAGAAGACTTACTGGGGGAGACCACACAAAGGACAGAGGTGAAGAGAGCCCAGCTGAGGACGGGGCTCCTGGAGACTGCACTATCCTGCCCCCCCCACACCATCTCCTGCAGGGGCATCTTAACAGGTACCTCCAATTATCACGTCATGCCCAGGAAAAGGGGGTTCTGGGATCTCTGCTCTTCCCTCCAGGAAGGGTGGAGTTGCACAGGGAGAAGTTAGAGGAGACTGGAAGGAAGGAGATCGAGGAAAAGGCCGGGAGGTACATGGAGCAAAGATGTAGAGAAGCTGTGCTTGCATCTGTCCCAGGCTGGTGCCGGCGACGTGGGGACTGAAGGAGACACTTGAAAGAGACGGAGGGTGGGTGAGAAACCCAGGGGAAGGCTGACAATGGCAGCCTCTGTCTTCACTTGGGCTTTGATTTTGCCTTTTCTTCCAGACTTGCGGCTGGAAGGATTTCCTGGCTGAGCAGGAAATGAAGGTTTCCTGCTCAGCCAATTTATTCCATCATTGCTTAAAAATATGCAAGAGGCTTCTAGTATAGAGTCTAATTCCAAGATTATTACTCTCCGGCTTATTCTCTACTCTTGGGAATAGCCCCTCTGCTGAAATCTAGGGAGATTTTAGGTGTGGTCTCAACAATGCAGTGATCTTTTTTTTTTCCTTAAAGATTCATCTATGCATACAATTACTGGGGTACAGGCCAGAGGTGTGGGAGATGAGAGGATTCAGTAAAGATAGAGTGGGGAACAGAATAGGCGGATCAACTGAAAAAACTGCGAAGTGGAGCAACAGGCAAGACAGGAGAGGTCTGGCTATGGCAGGGATCAAACTCATGCTGCAGTAGCTGCGGAGAGCTTCATAGTGTTGTGCTTTAAGCCCTTGCGCCACCCCCAACAAAGTGAACTTGACTACTCTACATTAAGAACTTTCTATATCTCCGATTGCGCACTACACTCTAGTGGGCATGTTGTCATCCATTTATGAGTTAAGGTCCCAGCACTTTGAAGGCATTGCTCAAGAATCTGCACAAATGTCACCTCCTCAGAGTCCTCTAGATCATCATTGGTAGAGCAAATAACCCTTCCAAAGAACTCTGTTTTGCATATTATACTTAAGGGGGCTTATACTTAACAGGCTCCCCACAGCCTGTTAGCTCACTGAGGCCCAGCTTTGTCCCACTAGGTTTTTCCAACTTTCACAGCTATTCAAGGTATCTGTTTACTTTGGTACTTAGCAGGGTTACCCGGGAGAGCAATCTTATCTCCATCAGCCCTCAGGGTATCTCAGGCAGTGGCAGCAAAGTATTCAGTTTGCAAGTACTGATATGCAGCCTAAGCCTGGCACTCAATTGTGTGTGTGGAGGGGGGTGGTGGTGGGGGAAGGGGGACACATGATAAGGGAAATACTCAAATACTCACGTTACACAAAACCACAGTTTGGGACTCTTCAACTCATACTTCAAACTTGCATTCCTTACATGATTCTGGTTTGGAGGTTGTGGAGCTGGATCAAGTTTGAGTATTATGTTTGATAAATTTCATCTTTTCCCAAAGGTGAGGCCAGGCAATGAAATTACCAGGTTGCCTTTATTTTGAGTGTCACAGGTTCGATTACCTGGGAACTGTGCTTATTCTGGACTTTGGAAACAAAACACAAATTCATTACCAAAACCAATCCTACTTTCCAAAAGTAACTGGAGGTCAAAATTCCATTTGTAAAATCATTTTATTGATATAAATATACATATGAATAAAATTCTTTCAGCCTGTAATGTAAGTGAATATTTGTGAAATGTCTTAAAAAGAGCAGTATTTTGATTTTTTTACAGGTGTCAAAGTAGTCTCTCTTAAAATCACACATTAAAAGCTAATATGCAGACAGAAAGTAAAGCCCTTCAAAAAACATGAATATTCATAAAACCTCATTCCAGTTTACTATATACATTAATCTGGGCACATGGAGGAATCAGCCTCTTTCACTCTGGTTATTCACTGTGCTTGTGATGGCGTCGCCCTGGTCACCGACCAAGTTTAAATGTACAATTCCACATCCGGAAGGAGCAAGTTCCCCATGGGAGAATGTAAAGACCATACCCAAGATCTAATAGATATAATTTATACAAATTATTTATTAGTGTGCTCTGTTAATATAATTACAATGTGCAATTGCATACATCAAGAATAAATTGCTCTATCATGTCAAGTGCAGATTTGACACAGGGACACACGAGGTACCCCACGGTCAGCCAGATCTTGTGTGAGTGTTGTGTCCAGTTACTTCATTTACCTCAAAAAACTCCTCCTGCAGAGTGAACTATAGCTGCCTCAGAGAAATTCAAGTAGGGCCTATGAGATACTTGCTGGTATTCATTGAAGGCATAAGAAGGAATGCTTAGAAATCAAATGTCAAGGGTGGGGGAAGACTAAACAGATGCATGATGATTACCAAGGAGTGGATGTTTCTGTTTTCCACTAAAAAAAAAAAGGGAAAAGAAAAGAAAACAGCACCAAGAGATGAGCTCCCAGGAAGCTGAAGAGATGTGCCCTTCGTCCTCTCTGATGGCTAACAAAGCACCCTGCACATGAAGACCTTCGCGTGGGTGACCTTCACACAAAAATAAAATCTTTTTCCACTTCTTCCCCAGAGTCGTTCGATTTGCTGCCTTGCTGGCCATCTTTACTGGAGGACCACTGCTTTTGTTCTTGATTCTCCTGGGCCTGCTGGCCCCAGCTTCTCCTTGAAACTGAAACACAAAGGAAGCAAGTTGTTATACATGACTAGGAAGGCAATGCCAGTGGCCTGACCGATAATGGGGTGAAATGTAGTTGCCCTAAAGAGTAGAAGAGTTTGGGATGAACTTTCCCCCAAAACAATTTACAACGAAGAGACTGTAGAGAGAAATTAAAAACAAACCAACAAAACAAACAAGGAAACATAAAAAGAACCTCAGTCTATGAGAGGGAGGATGAGCCTCTCATAGATGTGGTCAAGAACCTGAGGTGAAAGGAGATGCCAGGCAGGAGAAGCACACCTGTGTCAGGTGACTCCTCGGTCAAGCTGCTCCCTTACACAGCAGGGGGAACAGAGTGTAGAGGAAGAGAAGAAATCCCCCACACAAGAAACCTCTGTTTTTTTCTCAGGCTTTTGAGCAATCAAATTAACACCAGACAGGTTAGTAGGAGAAAAGAACAAACTTTATTACATGTGTCTGGAGCGTCTACATGGACACAGATTTTAAAGTCAATTGGGCAAAATGAGGGTATATATCCCAAGACAAGGGATGGGACAGGAGCCTGGAATATCAATGAGGGAAGAGTGGAAAGGATGACGCCTTTGAGAAAGACCAGCTACTCTGTGACTGTAGTTTACTCTGCCCTATAGGTAGGTTTCTGTGACAGAAAATTTGTTTATGGTAAAAATTCTAACCTTGAGGAATACTTAAATTTTCATTCATCTAAGTTGTTAAGAGAATACTGAAGTGGTACTGAACTTGCAGGAGCCTCTGTTGAAATAATTTATGTGCCAAAGTTATACACATCTAGGGGAAGCCCATCTCTGTGGGGCACACTCAGCCCTAAGGTATCACTACTGGACAGATGTTCCACTTGATGCCTTTCAGAGATGACTAAGGGCTGGCCTTCCCTGCTTTGGGCACAAGATACAAGGAATGGCCCTAACGGTCTTTGTCAGACCTTCCTGTATCTCAGCCAACCTCAGTTTCATGCTCTAGGAAATGAATAGTCTTGTGAAAATCAACTAATACTCGTATGGTATTTTTTCCCCCTGCACATAGGATTTTTTTTTTAATTGTAATAGTTTATTGCTATGGTATTTTTAATTCTTTTGAAATGAACCTTCAGGTAAAAGAACTGCATTTACTGCTGCTTGTTCTGATTATCTCTATATATATAAAAGGTCCACTGACACTTTCCAAAGCAATGATGGGAGAATAATTATTGGAACAGAACCCTGGCGATAGGCCTGAACAAGTAATCTCTGTTTTGTTAAAGCAACTCCTCACAACTACCTTCTAAGGTCGATTTTAAAAAAGTTTGAACCAGGAATTACACTACAGATCTCTCTCGCTTTCCCTTCCACCTTCCTGACGTTCTTTCCAATTAGCTCATTGCTTCACTGCTACCTTGTAGTATAAAAAGGTTGGGAAATGGTTCAAATGCCATACTCCCTTATGGCTACTAAGGATTATTTAATATATAACTCATCTCATTTATTGTGCAGATGCTGCTCCTGCTGAAACTATTAAACACACATACGTTGTGTGGCTTGAATGAAGAGTGCCGTTACCTCCATCACACAGAGGTTCAAATGACCCAACCAGGAACACAGTTCTGGAAAGCCAGTAGGATTCATTTGATGTTTCCAATCATTTTAATTTTAGTATTATGCTATACAATCAATGCCAGGAATTGGCTACATAAATGTTTAACTCATTAAACAGAGCTTCAGGAAGTGAATGCTCATGGAACCTAATCATGAAACTGTAAGCATAATAGAATATATCTTTTGTCAATAAATTTTTGGTTCACTGCATTAAACTGAAATTATTCCAAATTCTGAGAAGATCAACCATTCAAATCTCTTTATAAAAATATTAATAAAAAAAACTTCTTTTTTAACCCCTAACTTTGGGCAAATTGTCAGATGGGGTAAAACAATGAATTCATATTATAATTTTACTTTTTAGCTTGTATTGGGTAAAAAAATTAAATGCACTTGATTGCCTGTTTCTTTGAAAGTCGTTAATAAGCCAGGCTTGGGGGACAAATGATTTCCTGTAACTGCTTTGTCTTTTATCACAAAACCTACTTGTTATTAATACACAGAGTCATTTAAATTGTCAGTTTATATATGCACTATAAGAGGAAGTAGAGATTTATATCTTCACTTTAAAGATAGTTTGCAGTAATCTATTCTCAAAATACACTATCTAACCTGTGAGCTCTGCTAAAAAATTTCATACATTCCATTTCAAATTTAAAGCAAATTGTTTCCCTGTATCAAATAACTGAGAGATCTATTTCCAACACTATAGTTTTGAAGGAAGAAGTAATTAGGGCAGTACATTTTTCATCTGTCTTCAGAGTAAACATTTACTCTAATTCTTAGATGGCAAAAAGTTCCACAACTTCAATTTTTTAGCTCCCTGGAAACCTGAGATCTAGTTAATATTATATGATATGATATCTGAATACTCTCTAAAAAATGGAGTGATTTGAGATAAAAAAAAATGTCTGTGTCACAGATAAAAACTAAGCTAATAACCCTAGAACCAGGGTCTTTATAGTGGATCTAATTAAGATTCAGAGCAGTCCAACGGTGAGCAACATCCTGCAGAACTCTACACCCTTCACTGTCTATCCAAGGGCTGATGCTTCTGAATCCCTGACATTGGACTTCGGAGTCCTCCAGGACTGGGGAGAAGGGAGGCCACAGCAAATACTGACAATTAACAACAACCAAAATTATAATTCGCCCAATAGTCACTGACAAATAATGACATGTCCTCTCTAGAAGACAGTCAAAACAGTTCACTATGGTGGTACCACTATTAAAAAAAAAATCCTGCAAATATTCACTTCCATTGATCAATTTCTACCAATGGTCAGTGTGAATGTGATCCTGAGACCAGTGCCAGGCTACACTGGCCTTGGTATTTTAAGCAGGCACCACTCATAGGTATGAAACCAGGCACAGCAAGATCAAAGAAGCAATGTTTCATAATTCACTTGGTTGTGTTTGTAAACCAAAGCACTGGACTTCCCAGGCCCTGCCTGCTCAAATGTCCAGCCCACTAGTACAAACAACTTTGTCGAGGAAAGTTCTTGTCAGATTTGTCTTCTAGGCTTCTGGCAGCATCTACTTGATTGAAACTAATTAGGATACTAATTACAATTCCATTAAAGTAGGTTTGGTCCGTTTTCCCCTCCATGGATGGCCTAAGTAAGATTAGTACATCTGCTGAAAGTTAAAACCCTAGAAATCTTTTAAAAATATTTATGCAACTTAGGCTTTCAACTAGCCCACCTGAACCTCTCTTTTAGACAATCTAATTTAATGCTTGACTTTTTACAGGGTTAAAAACCAGAAAAGAACAAAATAAAAGCAGATCGTTGCAGGGCATTTTTTCAGTGCAAGTATTTATTTGCACAGTTAAAGTGCTGGAGTATATCTAGACACAAATTTGTTATTGCTCCAAGTACCATTAAAATTATAAAAGATACTGGAGTAAGTGAATAAGAAATCTCTTCAACACCAATACTGCATACGTATAGTCACATACCATCTACAGTGGCCATAATTAGCAAAGAGGCTCAAGCATGAAATCTGTCGGTTCTTAAAACCCATTTGGCTTTGCATATATATTTATGCGTAAATGTATATATGTTAATTTTAAAGCTTCTGAAATATGTATATACACACACCAAATAAAAGATTCATATGATAGTTTGAACTATTCTCCACTTTAAGTTCCATTGATATCCATTATAATGACCTTAAAATAATATTCAGAAGTTGGCCTTGATTTTTGATACCTTCTGGCAAGAGTCAGAATGTCAACCAACTGTTAAATTTACTTCGAAGAATTTATATGGGGGAAGTAAAACCTAGATCTGGTGAAAAAAGTAGAACACAGCATTGGCTTACTGATTATAAACCACAGCCAAGTATTTGTTGGCTGTAACTGGATTACGGAAGAAGCAAGTTGAGATATAAAAGGAATTTCAGAATAAGATGGTACAAACAGGACATATTACACAATGGATACAAAGCCCAAACCAACTATTTTCTTCAAGAAAATAGGACATACTCAATACATCAAAGCTTAGTATTAAGTGCAGAGAGGAAATGAGATGACATTCAAAAGATGCAATTACAAATATTTGCGACAAAAGAAACATTTTACCCGTCAAATCAACATGGAAATAGCCACACAATAAATCATAATTAACATGATACAAATATGCAGCATGCTTGAGAACAATAGCTTCTGTTTGTTTCACAGAGACATGATTTAGGAAAATAAGCTGTTTTTGCAGAAACAAAGCTGCTCTTGAAAGTCATGTAAGAAGGTACACAGGGTGATTTAATAGAATTGCTAGGCTAAATACTATTTGTTAACCAGGAACTATTCAGAAAGCAGACTGCTACGAAGTTCTCAAGAGTGAAGACAATCAGTCAATCAAATACTAGGAATCGGCACTAACAAAACAAAATGAAAATATTAGACATAAATGTACTTTAATTGAAACTCTGGTAAAAAAAAATTTTGTTTTTTGGATCCCTATCAGTATTTTGAGAAATGAAGGCAGAAATGTACATCCAAGATGGTCCTGTTTAACCCCATTAAATTTTGGTGCAGAATTTTAAGCCAAAGAGGTCGTGGAAAAATCAGAGACATATTTTCTTGCTTTTCTGTGTGCTGGTTGATCACTCTGTCTTCATCTTCTTTGTCACTCTAAAAGCCTGACTGGATGAGCAACATGGCACAGGGGTGGTCTCTGATTGTGGTATCAGAGACTGCATTACATCAAAGTTGCTCTGTTAACAATCTGGTAATAGAAGTCAATGTAAACCATAGCCCCAACATAAAGTTCCCAAATCTGGAAACTTCCACGTAACCTGTCCTTTTTTAAATTTTTTCTTTTATCAAAAAAGGCACTAGCAGAAACTGAGTTTCCTATTTAATATCTAAAACAACTCTTCAGAACAACTCTCTCTTCAGAAAATAAATGCCCTATGTGTTCATTTATGCCATCTTTGCTGATGTGAAGGCAACAGATTTTCCTTGGCAACACCAGTGCAAAGAAGAGTTATTGGAACTGTTACTGTTATTGTCACTCTGCCTGACAATAATCCTTGATCTGATTCTGGGAGGTGGCTTTCATGTCCCAGGATAATTCCCCTCTGCTCCTACTCTGGAAATTAAGGGACAGATGGGTACAATCATGTCCAGAGAGCAACCCTGTAGGAGCCACACCTCTGCTGGCCCATGCTGGAAGTAGACAAGGCACCTTCCCAGTAAGGGCCAAATCAGCCTGTTTCCTTCAGGGTAAGCGCTATCTGGCCCAAGTAGAATGTTCTATCCCTACACGACTTATAGACTTGACTTTATGCTAAGGATTGACACTGGCCTCCACCGCGTCATCTCGTCAGTATGTCCTGCCCTCCAGGTAAGTGCGGGTACTCGGTGCACCCCACAGCGCTGGCCAAAAAATGTTGCTGTTGCTGAGCCAGCAGTATTGCATGCCGCTTTTTATTTATAACATCAAGGACTGAATCATGTCAAGTTAAGTCCTCTGGGAGAACGGTTCCCACCTGAAGCGTCCTAAGTCATGGAGCTGTTAAGCTGTAAGAATGGGCCACAAGAGGTTTACTGTCAACAGAGAAAGAACATCTGGGCATGGTTTCTCCTTCTGCAAGAAAGAAAAGGTGTCCTGATAATAAGATCACTTCCAGTGTCTTGCTTTTGGGGAGTTGAAGAAGATGGAACCTAAATATACTCCATTAACACTGGATACAATTTTACAGGAAGGAAAATGCCTCATTCTAGGGAAAGAAGTCCTTAATGGAACTCTGCCACATTAGAGTATTTCATATTCTTTTTCTTTCCGGACACTGAAATTTCCCTTCAAAGATTTTTCAAGGCATTTATAAAAAGTGATTTACTGGGGAGAGGATGAGAAACCACAGAAAAGCCATTTCCTCTCTGAATCAGCAAATCTTGTCCTAAATTTCCCTTTGGAGATTAGTGGTAATTTGCAAGCTGTCTCCTTTCTGTCTCCTGGAACTGTTCTCACCTGAACAGAACATCACAGAATTCACAAGGCCCAGTGGAAGACAGGATGAAAGCAGTTCCACAGAGTTAGCTGCTGTAAAATAGAACAAATTGTTCCTAGAGGTTGAGAAGTTAATTAGTACTTTTTTTCCTGACTAAAAGAGCAGAACATCTCCACTGAAGAGCAAGACACAGGTCTGCATTTAGTCACTGGTTTTTCATCAATCAATCCTTTCTTAAAAGCATGTACAAAGTGGCAGGTGAATATTCTCGAAAGGAAATGATTTCACTCTGTGAATTTTTGATTCAATCCCAATTTAGCCTAATAGGAGAGTAAAAGAACCAAGGAGGTGACACGACCTTCAAATATGAAAATGCAGCTTCGCGATCACAAACGTGTGCAAGGACCAGTTACAACTTCCAAGTAACTTGATCCACCTCAAAAGAATTTATTGTAGACGTTTAAGTCCATATTTTTTGCCCCAAATGGAAGGACCATCCTGTTGCTATTTAAAAAAAAAAAAAAAATTCAGTGGTCGATATAATCCCTGTCCCAATCCCAGAGGAGAAGTGACTCAATTAAAGTTTGTTTTTGTTAGTGCCAGTTCATAAGCGTTGGGTCGGTGAGGGATGATAATTGAAGGCTCTAACCATTTGTTGGCTGTGACTTCCTGTGCCCAATTGCATTCACCTCCTCTTCCGCAATGGTGGAGTACAGTTTTGAAGATCTTTTCCCTCTACTGGAAGGCTTGCCACTGTCATGATCTGAATGTCTTTTGTAATAATCTCCTCTTTGCACTACTGAGGAAAAGGGATCCGTTTTACCCTTTGTATTAGCAAATACATCACGGTGTTGACATGAAGATTAAAAAATGATTATTAAAAATAAAAGATCAGCTTCGCCACCCCCACTTAGGATTCAAGGAACCTGTTGGTCCTGAGCAGATACAGCATGATCTACAGAATTCAACAGCCAACATGATGGAAACGTCGTGCAAAATGAGGTGAGCTCAGAGTCTGCCCCCCAAAAGGGGCCCCCATGTTACCATTTTGATTCCAAGATGGATAACGAAAAATCACTTTCACTATGCAATGATCTTGAAGAATCAGAGCAATTTACCTGTTTCAGAAATTAGTTGGGCACGCTACTCCAAAGGGAGGCACAAAACAAGGAAATGAAGTAACCAGCATGAATAATGTACAAGAAAACAGAATGAGCGCAGCAGGAACGTTTTCTAGGGAAAAAGACAGGACTCCAGATGGCTATCATTCCCGGACACCTTAGGGAAGGAGCTGATGAATAAACTGAGGTCAAAACCTTCGCACCTTGGACATTTACAAATTGTCCTCAGACACTATGCACATTTTTAAGCCCAATGTCAATACCAAATGATACCATCAGAATGGTTCCTGGGATTAATTTATTATTCTGATTTCAAGTAGGTGAGGACAGTCTCTAGCGCTCTTCAATCCTTACCTGGAAAGATTAGGCATGGACTATTACTCCTAATACTCGCTGTTAAGAGAGAGTAAGGCAGGAAATCAGACCTCTAGCCCTGAAACTCTAAAGCACTGGAGGGCAACTCATTCATTTCTGACCACAGCCTTTTACAGAGCAGCAAAGGACTGGCTGCAAGCACCCCGCATTTTCACTCTCTTTACTACTGAGGCTCCACTGCTTCTATGCCTGGTGTCCAAAGTTATTTTCTTTATTATTAGAATCCCAATGCCCCAAAGGCAGGACTCTGAAGCACCTCCTCGTACTTTACCCCAAGGCTAACTTTTAATAATAGTAATAATAAGTTTAACATTATTATTATTAATAATAACAGCCAAGCTAGGAAGGTGTCAAAATCGAGAGGTCAGAGGACTCCAATTCTCACTCACTCCGGAAGTCTTGGTAGGCTGCTCTGGGCCTTGTTTTAATCCTGTGGGCAGCTAGAAGTCGTTTTTTTCAGAAGTGTGAAGCAGTTATCATCCAACTTCTGACTTTTCTCTTTAATCCGTTTTGGGCTGCACTGGACAAATGGGCTTTCTAGTCACTACCTCGACCTCTCCACCGCTTCCCATTTCTCCACAACAGGATTCTAGAATGCAGGCGTTTGCAAAGTTTCCTTGTGCGTGAGGACACAGTCAGCAGCTGCAGCAGGAGCGGGGGAGGGCGGGGCTGCCTCCCGCAGGGGACACGCAGGGGTGACATACTAGCTCGCCACCAGCAAAGCCTCCTTCTACACCAAGACTTCCAAAGGCTGTTGCTGTTCATATCAAACCTGTGTTTCAAATAAAATGCCAGGAGGTTGCCAGTTACCTCTCAGAGCTTTCTTTTTTCTGTTCAACAGACCTGGTTTAGCAGTTTCAGAAACAACACCCCACCTTCTTTAATTGATAGCCACCAGCTGAATAACGCTTGTCCCCACCAAATAAATCTCTGGAATGGTGAAACGCAAGCAGGCAGTGGTGCTTTTTTTGATTAGACTTCTGAAGCTACCGAGGAAGTACTCAGAAACACTTCCATTAACTTCAACCTGAGACAAACCATTAATAAAAGAAACGAAGGCAAAGCAGGGAGACATGAGAGCCGGAGGTCAACACATCCAACAAATCGAACTGGAAATAAGCAAGCTCAGGCCATCTGAACACCGGGAGACCCTATCTGACTCTAGAATTTCTTCATAAAGGGGCTTAGAGGTGGCAACTGCATGGCTCTTTATGAAGGGAGAACCTTGAAATCAAGAGTACACATTAACAGAATGAGGGAGGAGGGAGAAAGGTATATTAAGTGGTCGGGACAAAAGCCACCCCCCCCCCCACACATGCTCACTCTGCCTGACAGCAATCCTTGATCTGATTCTGGGAGGTGGCATTCATGTCCCAGCATAATTCCCCTCTGCTCCTACTCCGGAAATTAAGGGACAGAGGGGTACACTGATGTCCAGAAAGCAACCCTGTAGGAGCCACGGCTCTGAGGATGAGAAGCTGCTGGCCCATGCTGAGCAGCACAATGAGCTGCTGGGTCTTGTCTGGCCTGGGTGGGCCACTCCTGCAGCAAGACAATGGTAACTGACAGCTAGCAGAAGCTTTTCTCAGAAATGATGGAATCTAGAAACCAAGTACTCCTGGCAGGCTGAGGCAGCTAGTCATTGCTGTCTGTCATGCTTTTCAGCCTTCGTAGATGACTCTGTGTGTACCAAGTTTCTGAGCCAAGGAACTACTTGGCTCCAAAATTTTAAATTTGCAATGCTGACTTAAACTCTAAGACATGAAGTTCACTTCTAATTCCTTTCTCTTGACATGACTCTGCTTGGGGAAAGTTAACACAGACAAATGTTGCTTACCTTCCTGGGAAAATGTCCTGGGATTGGGTTGGGGGCTATGCTGGCCATCTCTCTCCTTGTCTGAAGGAACTTTTTTCAGGAGAGGTGGAAGAAGAGCAACTTTAGGGGAACTAGGGCCGGACGGAGAGTCTGGGAGGTCCTCTGAGAAGACACAAACACAAGACTAAAGCAGCCACAGAAACTGGATTCCAAAAACATGAAATACAAATGCTCAATAATTTTTTTTTAAGCATCACAGAATTCTTTTCTCCCAAATGTGTCTGCTCAGTGAAATAAAACATAAGCCTAGAGAGAAAAGTCATTAACATGTGTGGATCATCAAATCTGCGCAGATGGGAATCTACCCTGTGAAACTGAAAATTGAAAATTGAGCAGGTATCTGAAAATGTGATGTTTAAGTAAACTAGATGTCCCCCTCTGCCTGAAATAGAGGCTGTCAGATTTTCTTAAAAGATACACTTATAGGCCCTCCCTGGTCACGCAGCAGGTTAAAGCACAGCACACAGTGGCTAAAGCCACTTCTGCATGAGTTCAATCCCTGCCCCAGAGGTGACCACATGATGCTTCAGACGTCTCCTGACCCGCCCGCTGCTCCCCTCAGCAGTGTACTTTATCAGTCGGCCTGTTCTGCTCCCCACTCTGTCTCTGGTGAAGCCTCTCACGGCCCTTGCATCTCTGGCCTGTACCCCAGTTCTGTATGCATAAATAAATCAATCTTAAAAAAAAAAGAGATATATTTATAATTACTGCCTTTATCTGTTATCAATCCAGGAAAGTGGTTGTTATATCTACCTATCTATAAAGGCCATGTATACTCATACACACATATATATGATTATGTGTACTATATGTATATATATGTATACTAAACATATATATTATACACACACACACACACACAGGAGCACCACCTGAGGCCACTAGGAATAGCCTCAGACTTGTAGAACCAGAAAGGACTTTGGTGGTCACTATACAAATGACCAGATGAAATGACCTGCTAAACAAAAAAGCTGGCAAAATGACTAAGACTGCAGCTCTCATCTAGAGTAATTCCAGAGGCTAGGAAGTGTCACTCCAGTGGAAAGACATACTGACTCTATTTTCTCTGCTTTACTTCCAGCAAGCTCATTTTCCGTGTGGCACGTGTGTGTGGGTGCACACACACAGGCCAGCTTTCAGCTGGGGTTGTGCAGACGCGTACTTGCAATTTAAGTAGACTACCTGTGACCCTATTATCCACGGATGTGACAAGACTCTGAGGAATGGCTACCTACCTCGATCACTTCTCAGAACTGTGGCGAGGACATGAGTACTTGAAAATGCCTGAATTCTCAAGTGCTATAAAACCATCAGCTTGTAAACACACTTCTCCACCTACTAAGCACTGAGAAGCAAATGAACCCATGCAAACAAGCTAATATTAAAGCTTTCTGCAACAGAATTTCAGGAACCAGCTAGTTTTATATTCAGGATCAGCACCTGGGGAGCCAAGAACCCTCCAAAGTCGATGAGGTTTGCTTTCTAAGTGCTCTTTCCTTACTTCAGACTAGAGATTCACTGATAAAAATGCCAGACTGTGATGGAGCATTCATCATTTAAGTAAAAAGAAAAAAAAGCAAAAATTAAAAATAATTTTCTTTGCTTCTACTCTCTCTCTTCCTTCTTTTATGAAGACACTTTGCATTGATCGAGAAAACTGTTCCCCAGGCTCATAAGCTGTGGCTTGTGGGAAAGTTCTAGTGGACTCAGAAAGCCCTGAGTGATCTGCCTCAAGGGGTGGTTGCTTGAGGTGACCTGAGGGTTCCTTCCTATAGTGGCGTCTCTCCAGAGACTGGGGTGGGGGTTCCTTGAGATGCCAAGGGGTGTGAAGACCAGAGGCTGGCTTCCCACTTGGTGAGTAAAAGAAACATGAAGAGAAAAGAGGGCAGATCCACTGATAGACTGAGTTTGGGCACAGGGGGTCTTACCCTTTTGCTCATTATATCCAAGTTACCTGCATACTGAGGCAAGACTATGGTGAGCTGGGCTTTTCACTTCACAGCACACATCCTCTCAGCAGATAGCAGTACCCCTGGAGGCCTCTGTGTCTGACTGCTACTCACTAGTAAGTGATTTAGCAGATGTCGTGTCTCCGTGCCTCACGCTCCACATCTGGAGAACAGGCGTATGTGTGAGACAGTCTACGTAAGAGGAATGGCGAGCTGCAGGAGGGGTCACTGTGAGTCTGTAGCAGCAGCTGGGCTGGTCCTGTCCAAATCTCTGGGCCACCACACTGACCATCAGGGGCCGCAGCAGAGAAAAGCTTTAGATCCTACTATGATTGTCTGCAATCTCCTGGAGAGAGAAGGCAGAGAGCCCACCTGCTGGGCTGGAATGTAACCCATGTATACCTGCCTGGGGGTAGCCTCGCCCCGAACAGCTATGATGCGCTCTACTCCTGCCTACTGGACTTACCTTTTAACTATCTCCATCTAACTCCTTTCCTGGAGTCAGGTATATTCTCCTTTCCCAACCTGGCTTGCCTTGCTCCACTACAACTAGTGGATTCATCCCTAAAGAGCAAAGGTCCCATTAGTCTGAGCTGAGGCCTCACAACATGAGACTAGTGGGAGTTTATCCACATATAGCACTTGGAACAATGCCTGGAACAGAGCTAAGGCCCCAAGGACAGGCATAGTCAGACCCCCCACATCTTCATCCTTGCTTGCCTTCATTTTTGTTGTTTAAAGATTTATTTATTTGTGCATACAGAACTGGGGTACAGAACAGGCAGATGGACGAAGTCCACTGCTGAAGGGAGCAGCGGGCGGGTCAGGAGAGGTCTGCCACGCCATGTGGTCACCTCCGGGGCAGGTAGGAATCGAACTCATGCGGAAGCGGCTTTAGCTTCTTAGTGCTGTGCTTTAACCCGCTGCGCCACCAGGGAGGGCCTTGCCTTCATTTTATGGGGCAGAAAATGAAGAGGTGATAAGGGGTTCATTAGCGTACCCATTCTACTTTTATGAAGGTTTGACAGTTCTTAGAAGAACAGAAAGCTGAAAGGAAAAAATAAACTTGGTAGAGAAATGAGGATGTCGCAGCCGAGAAAAAGGCACTGCCTGATCCATGTCTAATATCGCTACGTTCCTTCTTATCATGAGATGTCTCTCAGCCTGGAGCCAGCAAACTTTCTGGAGAGAGGGGCAAAGGCAAAACATTTTAACCTTTCAGGTGAAATGGCCTCTATACTGCACCTACTCATCTCTGCATTTCAGCCCAAACAGCAGCCAGCCACATGAACACGCTGACTGTGCGCCAGTGCTGAACCCTTAAAATTCCACTGAACAACTTGTGCTTTTCCGATTCACGTTCCTGTGTCCCCTTGGGCAGGCGACTTGTGACTCCTTCCTGCAGACACCCCTTTGCCCACATTCACCCACAGCCCTTAAAACCCTCTGTGCCATCCCCACCTGGCCACCCGGGGGACAGTGACCAAAACCTTACCCGGCCGCGAGGTGCTTCTTGGTTTCTGCGGGATGGTGGGCCGAGCAGCCAGGCTGGGCTTGGGGGACTGCAGCAGGGGCTTGGAGCTGGTGAGTGTGCCCGAAGGGCTCCGGGACCTGGAACCCACTTCCACTCTGGATTCAACTTTGGCATTCTTCTCTGGCGTTCCCACGCTGAAGCGACTTTCTGGAAGACCTGGGTGTAGTTTAGGCACTGGAATGCAAATGGGCATAGAAGACCCACCTGGCTGTCAACATCCAAGGTGAAAGGAAGACTCCCCTGGGGGCTAGACGTCTGCTACCAACTGCTGCACTTTCCCGCTGTCATTTCTCATCATGGGCGTTTTAGAGCAGAAACACACCCTTCCAGAATGCTCTTATTCTTTAAAAAATAATTTTCAATTGCAGTAACACTGCATGACAACATTACATATATTTCAAGTGTGCCACATTGCAAATCAGCCTGTGCATCTCAGGCCTGGAACCGTCACTCAAGTTCAAGGCTAGCCGTGGTCATACCATGGACCCGTTTACCAGATTTACTCCCACCTTCTCTTTCCCTTCCAGTAACCACAACTTAAAACATGACTGGAAAAATAAAATTCTTTGTAGGAAAGCAATGGCCTTGCTGGTCTGATGACCCGACTATGCGGTCAACGACAAGCCCTCCTGGAGTACAGCTGTATAAGCAGCCACAGGCGGATGAGCTACTGTTGATTTATTTGAAGCCATTCGCTCTTGCCTGGGTCTGGGCTTCCGGCTGTAACCTCGCATTCAGCAAATACGGGCCAGAAATATCCTGTCAGTCCCTGTCTCCACCTCCTTTGCTACCTGAATTAACCAGCCAATTGGCAAAAAATAATGGGGCTAAATATGACTGTATTTGTTGTATGAACTCTCGCTGCATGAAGATACCAACGGTAAGCACAAGCACATCCCAAATAGGTTCCTAGTGACCATTAGTAAGTGACTTTCTGGTTTCCATCTAAGGTACTTGAGAGTCTATCTGTACCTGAAAAGCCGGGGGCAAAGCACATTGGATCTTCATGGATATTCAAGCAGAAAGAGAAAAACATTCTCTGGTGTCAAAGGAAAGTGTCACCTTCCACATTGCATATATGGATTATTTTTTAAACTATCAGCCATGTCCCCACCTTCCTGTCTTGCCAAAGGCCCACCAGTGGGATTCTTCTCAAGGAAGTTTCTTCCCTCTGGGAAGCAGAAAAGGGTGCTGGGTTCAGGCACAGGTTTGCAGTGCTGGGAGGTGGTCACTGTGGAGCTTTTGTCAGTCAAAGGGCATTTTTTTGGGTAGAAGCTGAGAATACGTAACACAGAGGCCAGTTCTTGCTTTCTGAGCTCTATTTTGCACCTGTCAATCAGGTGATTTCTGAAACTGGGGTGACAGAAATAGCTGGACTTACCTGCCCCACCTCCATCCGGCCGTTCTGTGCTGCTCAAGGTCAGGCTGGAGGAATCCTGGGAGATGGTCTCATTCCCAAGCTTCTAAAAAAAAAAGAATCACATGCCCCGACCCAAAAAGTGCATGTTAATTTACAGACAAGTCAAAAAAAAGAAAGCAGCTAGCAGACACCACCAAATACAGCCCTCTGGCCTCTGTGAGTGTGCCTGGTTCACCATCTCCCTGGAGCACACCTGTCGGGACATCACTGTGGAGACACACTCTGTTCTGTAGTAACAACAGGATTCTGGGGTCCAGTGTGGCCAGGTCCCTAAGAGGGATGTGGGTTCAGGGAAGCCACCGGTGGGTGACATTTCCTGTATTCCTGACTGAACAAAGGTGTGGGCCCTGCAGCTACCCACAGCGGGCACCCCATTCCATCGGGCACATGGCCCTGTCCAGGTTGGGGTCCAGTTACCAAATGTGAAAAGCAATGGAAACCTTTCCTATCTGTATCTAAAATGGTAACAAGGTCCCTGAAATGGGCCAGCCCTTCTTCGGCAATGACGCAGAACCAACCCGAGCTGTTGTTTAAGGAGCAACTGCAAAGGGCTGGTTGGGGTGAAGTCATGCAAGAAGAGTAGCTTCAGGGGCAGGAATGCTGGGCAGCAAGGGCTAGGAAGCTGAATGCCATTGCCGTGGGGTGGAGCTGTAGCTGAACAAGTTGGAGTTCACCCTCTTTTCCTTGGTGCAGAAAGCCCAACAGGGTGTGAAGTTTTATTTTTTTTAAGATTTTACTTATTTATGCATACAAGAACTGAGGTACAGGCCAGAGGTGGCGGGGGAGGGCAGGGAGAGGATTCACCTGTGACAGAGTGGGGAGCAGAACAGGAGATGCACTGAAATATGCTGCTGAGGGGAGCAGTGTGGAGACAGGAGAAGTTTGCCGCACTAGAAGGGTCAGCTCCTTGGCCAGGGATGGAACTCAAAGCTACAGTGGCTACTGATAGCTGTATAGTGCCGTGTTTTAACCCCTTGTGCCACCAGGGAGGCCCCAAGGAGTGAAGCTTTAGATACAAAAAACCAAGAAAATAAAACCTGGCATTTGCTCCCTAAGAATCCTACTGACAAAGATGCCCCACCACCATCTCCTGCCTCCTGCAAAACAAGGCAGGTGGCAGACAAGGCCAGGAAGTAAGATGTCCTAAGACAGCCTGACCTTCATCCTGTCCATTTCTGCTCGATTCCTGCATGTCACAAATGTAAAAAGCAAATTATCTGCTGCCAGTTGTTTTTGCAGATATAGGAGGGATTAACCGAAATGCAGTTCGGATCTGACTCAGAGCAGTGACCCATCTGCTGCAGCCTCGCGCTAGCGGCTGTGTGGTCTCTGCACAGAGCAGGCGGAACAGGGCAGGCCCAGGAATTACGGAGGGTTCAGGTGCTCAGCCTGAACAGTGAGGCTGCTGAGCCAGGAGGTCTCTGGGAAGAAATGGGATACCAGCACCAGCTCTCAAAAGGGTGTGTAGCTTGGCATCGTTGTGTGGGAGTGAGCTCAGGGAAAGGAGGCCCTGGCAGGGCTGGAGGTGGAGAGCCAGGACCACTTGGCAAGGGTGGAGGTGGGCGGTGGGGGCTAGCCACCAACTCCAGGGTGGAACCAACTCTAGGGTGGAACCAGCAGGGGGCCCTGGAGGAATGGTGATTCCTGAGCTGTCCAGAGGCTGTGCCCTCCCCAGTCCGCAGTGCCAAGTGCCTGTCCTGGCAGAGACATATATCTGGGCATAGGCGAAAGCAATAATGTGGACATTTCAACAGCTTTAGCACGAGGGGCACTCAAGCAAGATGCGGAGGGCACAGATTTAAGCAGACACCCTTTCAGGCTCATGTAAGGAAGGTGAGCCCAAGTAAGAACCTTTTTAAATTCTGCCAGACCTTGGGGTGTTCATTCACCCACATCAAAATAGAATCCAAGGAGTCATTTTTAAATTTCCCTTTCACATTTTCTTGAAGTAGTCATCACTCCCCAAAGTGACTGTGCACAACAAGGATAAAATACTAAGTGGAGGAAAGATGGAGTCAATGAGCATTGACACCTGTTACGCGCCTTTGTGAATAAAATACCTTTTCAATTCTTTTTTTTAAAAAAAGCATGAAGTGTGAGTAAAGAGAATCACTCAAGAGGAGTGTGAAGAGACTACATATGCATATATTTAGCAATTCTTATATTGCTAAATGATCACTGATTTTTATATTGCTAAATTTATAATGAGTGTAGTCATAGAAAGCCCTCCCTGGTGGTCCGACTGGTTAGAGCACAGCACTGGGAAGCTGTCCAAAGCCACTGCAGCACGAGTTCAACCCCCGGCCAGGGAGGTGACCCACATGGTGCAGCAGACCTCTGCTGACTGCCCGCTGCTCCCCTCAACAGTGTGTTTCTATACATCTGCCTGTTCTGCTCCCCACTCTGTCTCTGGTAAATCTCTCACTACCTGCACCTCTGGCCTGTACCCCAGTTCTGTATGCATAAATGAATGAATGAATGAATGAATGAATGAATAAATAAATAATTTTTTTTTAAAAAAGAATGTAGTCACCTAAAGTTATTATTATTTTTTTTTTTGAAAAAAATTTCATTTTATAGTACTGGCTTGAACTTGAACACCTATAATTTGTATTACTGCTGTTGTTCTAAACGGTCTCTAGGTGGTGCTAAGAGATCATGAGTCTAAATCTTTAGCGCCTTAAAAACACTAAACCAAAAGATTTTTGTCCCTTTGAGCAGATTTATATCCCAATCTCAAGCCCACGGAAAAAACCCTTCAGCACTTTTCATCTTTCTACCAAAAGGCAGGTGTTCATGGATGGAAACAGTGATCAAATAAATAGCTCAGGAGTATGAAAATTGTGGGTTCACTGTTAGAAAGAAATTCTATAAAGCAGATTTAAAAATTTAAACATTTCCTTGCACCTGACTCACACAGAGTTCTGACCAGGGAAGGGTATGCCAAGGCTCTCTAACTGAAGTGGCAGAATGTAGATCTATATGCTCCCTTCTCTCTTCCTCTCTAGGGGAACTAGTCACTTAGGAGAGAAACTAGGCAACTGCTAGAAATAAAGGTGTTGGGAAGAATGTTGACCAGCTATGAAATCACATAGGAAGGAGGATATAGTGGAAAAAACAAAAACAGTTGTTTAGAAGCAACAGGACAGTCTTCCACAGCTGCTACAGAGTTTACTGTTTATGTGCTGAAAAATCAAGGGTTCATAGGGTGACTGTTTTATTCTGACGCGTCTAATAAAATCGACGTATAATCTTTCTTCCTTTGGAGGACCGAGTTTTACAAATGTAAAAGGGAGCAGGATGATGTACAGAAACCAAAATCTGTGTCAAGCATGGGGAAATGCATCCTTCTGATCACAGTAAGGGTGCAGTCTTTCAAGTGACTGCAGGAGACGCAGAGGTAAAAAGGACAGAAACACAACTTGGGTTTTATAAAGCACTTGAGAAAAAAAGCGAGGCAGAAAGTCAGACTGGGGGACACTCAGCAACGTTTAACAACTGAGGTTTTTCTCCACACCAACAGAGACATTTGGTCAAGTGCTTCATTAACTCTAACGGAGTATATTTACTAGTTTTCCCTTGTGGCTTACAATGCAGGAATACAGAAAGGAACTTTCAGGTATAGAAAAGGGATGAAATTACCAAAAAGTAGATTCCAACTTTCTATAATTAGAATCCACTTTTGGTATTTTTATTTCCCCCTGTCAGTTCTCACCTGCAATGACCCTCAGGTGTGTGGTCTTTTGCCCAAACTGAGCATCTCCCCTGACCCGCTGTCACAGACCTCCATGACACAGGGCACTTCTGGACAGGCGGGATCAGCCTTAACTCTGGCAATGGCGTCCCTTGGGCCTCAAAGGCTTCTGGGAAGAGTGTGGCCCTGCCTCTGTGCTATGTGTTCGTGTAGGAAATGAATCTTTTGTCTGGGGAGTTTTATTTGACAACAGGCTATTTTGCTGTCCCTCTCCTACCCACGCAGGGGCAAACCCAGAAAGATGGCCACCTTAGACGGGCTCCCCTCTTACCTTCTGCGCACAAGCAGCTCTCTTCTCCTGCTTGGCTTTCATCTCGGCCATCAGACCGCTGCCCATCACCTGGACCCCATACCTCCGGCCTCCCTGGGGGCTGCTCCTGCTGTCACTCCGGTCCAGCTTCCCCATGTCCTCCCCTTGACCCTCCTCCAGGGAGTCGGGCGTTTTGACCTCCTCTGTCCGTTCAGAGCTGCTGTTGTGCTCAGCTGGCTTTGTGTCCTTCCTGGGTATGTCCATGGCTGGACTTCTGACGGCCCCTTTTGGGGACGAGGGCTCTTCTGTTATCAAGACCGTTGGTGGCCGCTCAGCTTTGGAGCGGGATTTGATTAAATTGAGAAAGGCACTCTTCCGAGAATCTCGCTTTTTCTTTTCATCGCCTCCTTCGCCAAGCTCGTGGCACTCTGAGCCTCTTCCTGCAGATCTCCTGTGAGCCAAGAGAATGAATCCCGTTGGCGTGACAGTAATTCAAGCTGCACAGGGACCCGTCAATATGTAAATATAGGGATTAATAACTCACCGAGCAAGCACCCTGAAGCACTTTGAAAAGTGGATTAGAATCACTGCGCTTATGAGATTTAGTGGAAGATTTAGTGTCATAGTCACAAGTGAGAAAATGGAGACACATTAAGAGAGAACCTGGAGGTGTAAGTGGTAGGACTGGGGCAGAAGGGAGAATATTTTTTATACTTAAATGCGCTAGGCAAGTGCATATTCCATGGTAACACCTGACCACCTCACTGTCTCCACATAGGTGGATGACTGCCTCTTTGAGGTTGGTGGGCCTGGAAAAGGCAGACGTCCCCCACTCCCACCCCTCCAGCCTTCCAAAATTATCAGCTGACATCTAAAGTCCCACAGTTGGTGCTTAATCCAAACAAAGTTTCAGACTCTTATTTACATGTCATACCACTTAGGAGACACCAGAAAAGACAGTGAGCTTTAGCAGAGGGGTCAGCAAGAGAATATTGAGATGCTTGGACAACGGGTGAGGAGAAAGTATAAATAAAAGGAAGAGATTATAAAACTAATAATTCAAGAAATATCCCAGAAACAAAGAATATAACTTTTCACACTGAGATGGTACATAGCAAATGGGTTAAAATCACATGAAGAGCCTTCCCTGGTGGCGCAGCGGGTTAAAGCACAGCACTGAGAAGATAAAGCCATTTGTGCATGACTTCGATCCCCGCCTGCCCCGGAGGTGACCACATGGTGTGGCAGACCTCTCCTGGCCCGCCCGCTGCTCCCCTCAGCAGTGTACTTGGTCGATCTGCCTGTTCTGCTCCCCACTCTGTCTCTGGTGAGTCCTCTCACCGCCCCTGTACCTCTGGCCTATATCTCAGTTCCATATGAATAAATAAATCTTTAAAAATAGGGCAGACACCAGAATGGGGTGAAGGGAAGCCCTGGGAGGGGTGTGAGGGGATGGGCCCCATGTTGGGCTGGGGTCAGTCAGTCGACACAGGAAAGACGTGTCCAAAGAGGTAGAACCAAACACTGGAAGAAACTGCAAGGACATGTGTTAGCTTTTCCTGAGACTTTGAGGATACACTAATGAAAGGAATACTGACTAGGAGAAATTAGCACATGCAGAAGAGGGCAATTATTAACTCCAGAGAAAGCAAGTTAGATATGTAAGGAAGGAGATGTAATCATTGTAGAATATATGACTCTGCTGTAAATATTTACATGGCTAGAATGAAGTAAACACTATGGATCTAATCATCAATTATGATGCAAATAAGTAATGAAGCTGTGGAGGAGTTTGGTGGGTAAGAAGGTCAAAGCACACTGAGAGCTAAATTCTCATTCTGTAAAATATCAACAGTTAAAAGTGACTATCTGAAACTGAAAAACAGTAAAATTTTCAAATGTTAAGGAACATGGATAAAAATAAATAACTGAATGAATAGAAGTAATTATCTCTGGGACAAAGAGGTAGGAAACCAACAAGTGACTTGCCCTCCTTTTTTTCTGGTAAAACGCCCTATGGAGAAGCTGACATTTTAAATTATAAGCATGTACAACTTTGATGTTCCAACTTTCAACCTCTTGATGACTTTACCAAGGCCTACCCCCTTCACCTATCAAACTGACAGCTATCTTTTATATAACAACATGAAACAAAACACAACTTGGTTGATTCTATCATCATTTTTTTTAAGATTCTACCTACTTATGCATACAAAACTGGGGTGTAGGCCAGATGTACGGGGGTGGGAAGGTGAGAGGATTCAGCAGCGACAGAGTGGGGAGCAGAACAGACAGATTGACTGAAATACACTGTTGAGGGGAGCAGCGGGGAGATACAAGAAGTCTGCTGTGCCATGCGGGTCAGTGTCCTAGCAGGGGATCAAGCTCCTGATGTCGTGGCTGGCAACAGCTTTTGACAGCCCTGTGTTTATCCCCTGCACCACTAGGAAGGCCCCAATTCTGTCATTATTTAGTGGAATGTCATGGTTCTCTAGTTCTGTGCAACAAACATGAACGGAATTCTATGGCAGCAACTTTGTGGAAAATGGAATCTGCAAACCTCAATAAATCCACCCACCTTTTAGTCACAGCTTATCAAAGACAGAGGTGATGTTAAAACCAGAGGAAATCACACCCCAGCAGGTTTAACAACACATGTCCAAGGTATTTACACTCTAACCATCTCTGATCATTATTTCTAAAGCTTGGTCAGCAGCGTCTGCAATGGCGTCAGCAACTGATACAGAGACTGGCCATGATGGATTCATTCAACGGTGATGGGGCACAATGCTACCTTAATAGGCACTGTGTCAGACACCCAAGTTATGATGAAAAAGAAGATCTATGTGTTGCTTCTGAAGAAAACTAATCTGGTAAGCGAGGGAGACTTGAAAGCAAATCATTAAAAGGGAGTTCCCCATTATGCTTATGTTGCTTGGTATTGCTTGATGCTTTCATCTTGAGAATATGTTCATCTGGTCCCTGTGCTATTAACATTTTTTTTAAAAACAAGTAAACTCTCAAAGGATTCTGTGAGCTCTAACAGATGTGTGCTGGGTGGGGTGGAGGGGGGGTGGTGAGGAGGGGACCAGCACTGAGTCAGCAGTAAAGAAGCAATTAATTGGGGTCTGGAGGGAGAGGAGAGAGCGTGAAAGAGCTTCAAAGAATAAACAGCATCTAGGCTGGTTCTTGAAGGACAGGAGAAAAGAATTTTTCCAAGGATAGTGTGCCAAGCTGTCAGGCCAGTGTCAAGGAAGACAAATAATTGGGTCCTAAAGCTTATAACCTGCACTAAGTTATACAGTTATGGATATAAAAATTTAGCTTACTTCCACCTCAGCATCCTGCAGAGGCTAGATAAGGCCCATCAATCCACAGAATGGACGGTTCCCTTGCCAGCTCAAGACGGCCTGCTTATCCTCAGCTTAACAGTGCGGTTGAAATTCAATCCTGAATCTGATATCTCAAGGTGAAGAATACTTCACAGATACAAATCCAGGTGAAGAGCACATTTGGGGATGGATTTGCATTTCGCGAGGGATCAAACAACTTGATGTACATCAAAAAAAACGGAGGGTTCCCAGTGAAACAACCGTTAATGATTTGTTTTTTTTTTTTAAGGAAACTTCATCTACGAGAATGGTGACGATGCTTTAGAGGCTAAATCTTCTGTTCCTTGTGGACTCTGTCTATAAAAGTCATGTTATTTAGGAACGGCATAACGGCCCTGAGTTTCTCAAAGCTGAAAAAGGAGGAGTCAGACAGTTACTTCAGCCTGCCACCGCACACAGGCCCATAATAGAAACAACAAGGTGAATGTGATAAAGCCCTAGAAATAACGCCCCGGGAGCTGCACCTTGTGGTCCGGTTCAGAATAGCACAAACATTCTCAAACATGAACATGGATGAAGGCTTATTAAAAAACGCTGGGCCCCCTCTAGCATTTCTGATTCAGTGGTTTGGGGCAGAGATTTGAAAAATTACATTTCTAACAATTTCCAAGTTGCAACTGACGTTTGCAAACCATCAGATAGCACATTGCACATTAAAATAGATAATATGAAAAATACCCCCAAAAAATCACTTGCTAAAACATAGACCTCGGCCCTCCCTGGTGGCGCAGCGGGTTAAAGCACAGCACTAAGAGGCTAAAGCCACTTCAGCATGAGTTCGATCCCGGCCCGCCAGGGAGGTGACCACATGGCGTGGCAGACCTCTCCTGACCCACCCATTGCTCCCCTCAGCAGTGTACTTTGTTGATCTGCCTGTCCTGCTCCCCACTCAGTCTCTGGTGAAGCCTCTCACAGCCCCTGCACCTCTGGCCTGTACCCCAGTTCTATATGCAGATAAATAAATCTTTTTTTGAAAAAAAATAGACCTCTATATGCACACACATATACATGTAAGGAGCTTTAGCATATTAAGTTTAATTAAACTGTTAGTAATTGAAATGTGAATGAGACGGAATTATTAGTGAAATACTGAACTCACTTGGAATCCATTTTGGTCACCTTCTTGGTGAAAAATTCATCTACACCTTCATCCACTCTGCCCATGAGACCGTTCTGCTCCCCGTCTTGGGAAATGATGCTGACAGCACGGACCTGCAGACCCAAGAGGTGTCATATTAATTCACATCAAACCTCAGGCATTGAGCATTCACTGCCAGAGCAGTACGACGCAGGCCATGAACACACAAGGTAAAACCCGGTCCCTGACCTAGCAGGACAGAAGCCACAGGTCCGACTGTGACCAGGGCAGAGAGAATCCACGGTGAGGGCACAAGACTGGTGGAGGGTCAGGCTGGCTGGTGCTTTCCAGCCACCAGGCCACGAGGAGTCGTGTTTCTAAAGGCAGCGGGAGGCACTGCAGGTGGTGTAAGGGAAGAGAGAACGTGTGGAGGAAACAGCATGGTGACACGGGTGACGGTTACAGTGACCGGGGCCTGCGTGTGGATGAGCGTCACCCTGTGTTTAAGACCTGGCAGCCACTAACACAGACCACTCCGATGCCCCTTCCCTGCCCGCCTGCTGGGATATCCCTGATTCCGAGATGTGGACTCCTCTTTGCGGGCGTCAACACCATGACGCCAGGCCTGCGATTGGCAGACGCTGCAGCAGTCACCTGGTTCACAAGTGGGCAACCGTGTGGATTTTATGAGGACAAGAACCACGCAGCTGAGCATGGTGGGGCTGAAAGGAGAGGCAGCGGCTGCTGCTGTGTTGCTGCTGAATAAAACAGGCCTGAATCCTGAGACATCTTGATTTTATGTCAGGTGAGAAAATAAATATTTCTCATTATTTACGTCACTTTCGGAATACCGGTTCCCTGCTCTCTCAAAATAGAACATTTCCATTTGGTATGAATAAGGAGGTTGATGTTTTTAGGTCTTGAATGTTCATGATTTTCTTTCATATAAAGTAAGGGTGACAGCATTCCCAGGCCCCCCAAAATAATGTGCTAATGCATATCAAATAGGACTGTTCATTCTAATTTCAGATAGCTGGTTAGCTCTAGTATCTTGTTACCCCTAGTAGAGAGACTACTTCTCCAGTCATATTGTAACAGGGTGGTCCCTAGGAAAAGGGGAAGTTTCAGGTTCCCTGCCCCACCCAGAAGGAGGGTGGAGCTGAGCAGAGAAAAGAAGAAATCAGAGGAGAAGAAGAGAAGGAAGCAGGATGGAGAAGGAGGAGGAGACCTGAGGAAGCTCCATGGAGCAGCAAGCATGTGAGGAAGAAGCTGTGCTTGTTTCCTGGCCCTGGACTGGTTAAGGCAGATGTGGGTGAGAGACCTGCAGGGAGGTGACTATGGCAGTGTTTATAGTGATTTTGATGTTGTTCTTTTCCTCCCAGATTTGTCTGGCCATTTCTGACCCTTTTCCATGGGTCCCAGCCAAAAGGTGCTTTAGTCTTGTGGCAGTTTTCAGGTCTTGCTTTGGGCCAATCCCTTTTGGGTTGACTTTTGCCCATGAGGGGATGCATAACTTCAGGTGTTTGATTTAGAAGTTATATTCTTTGTGTTCCATATTGTATATTCACTGTACTAAAGTCCCTTTTCATTAAAATTTTATATGTTTTGTCTTGACGCGGCAGATGGCAGAACCCACTTAGAGCAGGCAGGTTTTGGGCTTCAGGGGTTCCCCTCTCTCCCTGTCCTGTAACAGATTTTGTCCTGAAACAGATTTGGTGTCCTATAACAATAATACAAGGACCAGTGTTGAACAGCCTCAAGAAGAAACACAGGATTTATTTGTAGGTGACAGCGTGTCAACAAGGAGTGACACGTATTCTGTATTCTGGAGAGGTAATTCTGAGGCAGCTGGAAGGATATACAGGGGAACCTGGGGATTGTAGGGAAAGCCGTTCAGAACAGAAAATGAAACAAGTCCGCAAGCAGACTTGTCTCATCTGGAGTTGGTAGGAGACTGACTGAGAACTGGAGAAGAAAGAGGGTGGAAGTTTCCAGGCTGAGGTGAATGGGAGCCTGGTTCTGAGGAACACAGTTTAAAGACCTGGAGAAGAGGGTGATAAGCCAAGTGTTTGAGGTAGTAGGGGAAATGCAGGGACAGACAGATGTCCGGCAAGAGGCTGAAAAGCTTGGGTCTCAGGTGAGAAGCTTTGAGGAAACACCACAAGACAGCATTTCACTTTGAATGCCAACACATTGTGGGCTTCATCATAGGCTTGACTCGTATCTGTAATGATTTATCCAGTGACTATTTCACACAGATGATCATGGGTCAATGAGTAAGCACATATACCTAGCCCATAATTTGGGGGCACAAGATAGATCTTTCAGTGGCTGGGATAGATGGGTGGACTGTCTTTCCAGAAAGTGGTGGGAAAGCAACTTCCTGTAATCTTGATTTGCAAGCCTCGAGTTGCCTCAGGGGACATAGGCTTTGTTTAAGGAAAATTCCATCATCCTTCTCATTCAGTGGGAAAATAAACTGTGCTTGAGTGCACTGCTTGAGTGAAATGCTGAAAAGTGAGATGACAGATAATGGACAAATCCTACAAAAAGGTGGAGAATAAAATCAAGGAATCCTCTCCTCTGAATGGGGCTTTAGATAGGAGCCAGGCTTTCCTATCTATCACGATGGAGCAGGGCATCGGCAAAGCTCTGTCATTCGGTTAAGGTGAGAAAGAAGTGCACTGAATACCTTTTGTGTTGCTTACACAAGATAAAATAGCACAAAACTGGATTGTGTTATCATTTTCCCTTTTGTCAAAGAATGGGATTTCTAGAGTAATCACAGCTCTCTGGAGGCGACATCATGTCTGATTGGTTTATATGTGTTTTTGTATATTATTTCAGCTTTGCCTCTATCCTCTGAAAGGAAAAAGAAATGCCTGTTTCCTAGTTTTTGGTTAATCACATATCCACTAGTTAACTCCTCATGAGGGATGACACAGGTCACCTGAATGTTGGGTGAGACTTTGGGACTTGTGGTCCTGACACAAGGATTTTCTTCCAGAGTACCCAAAATCCTTGCCAAGACATCTCACATCTCCCTTGCCATTTTGAAAAAATGGTGGCGCAGCGGGTTAAAGCACAGCACTGAGAAGCTAAAGCCACCTTCACATGAGTTCGATTCTCGCCTGCCCCGGAGGTGACCATGACCACATGGCGCGGGAGACCTCTCCTGACCCGCCCGCTGCTCCCCTCACCAGTGTACTTCGTCGATCTGCCTGTTCTGCTCCCCACTCTGTCTCTGGTGAAGCCTCTCACTGTCCCTGAGCCTCTGGACTGTACCCCAGTTCTATATGCACAAAGAAATAGATCTTTAAAAAAAAAATTAAGTTTTACTGCCATAAGTTCTCCTCTTAGCCCTTTGCTTCTTTGAAACAGAATTCACAGCTAGCATAAAAGGCTCTCTGGGGACATAAAGAGCCTCAGTGGGTTTTGGCAGTTCAAAGCAAAGTGCTTTCCTGCAGGACAGACCAGTTTTGAGGGTTGTGCGATATCTCATAGATTGCCAGGTCCAACCCCACCATTTTAGAGATGAAGAGACTGGGAGCAAAGACTTTAAGAGGAGCCTAGTGTCATGTGGAGATCTTCGCTGAGATGTGGTTTTAAAGTGTCTATTAAAATTGGAAGCAGGAGGTGTCATGAGCCATCAGAAGCTGAAGACTTAAAATGAAAAGGAGCTTGTCAAAACAGTAAGACGCCACACACATGCACACACACACAGACACGCATGCCGATTTTGCTCATGTTCTAGCAAAAGGAAAGGACAGGACATACACACATCAGTAGTTCTCAAAACTCCATTTGACGCTAGTGTTTTTTGTCAAGGAGAATCGATTTCACACTAAAAAGAGTGGTGTGATTACTAGAGAGTGAGAACAGAAATCAGTCCTGGTTGAACCTCATTGTCTTTGTGTTCAAAGAAAGGCTTTTTGCAAATAAAATTGAGACTCAGAATCACGGGTGTTGACACTGGGAGATAAAGAAAGGCTTTGCCCCTTTGGTGTATGACTAACTGCTAAAAGGACAATCTGCAAAGGCTTCCAAGTTAAGCTGGTGATTAGGGGACTAAGATGACAGGCCACCAACGTTCTCCCTCTGCCAGGATTATGAAAATGAACACCGGAGGTGTTCACCTGGATTTCCACAGGCAGCTGCCAGATCTCTCCTAATGTCTCCACAGGCTGGGTGGAGAGATGGGCAGAAAATGAGGATAATTAAATGCATTAGTAACTCTGAACAAACATACCCAAAGACTGCTAATTATTGAGCTGAATAATCATAAATCTTACCCACATATTTTAGACAGTAAGAAACATGGTAACTGAAAGCTAAGCAATCAAGTCAAGAAAAAAGGAACCCAATAAGGAAAAGAAAGGAAATAGAATGAAAAGATAAAGATTAATGAGTTCAAGAGTACTAAAAAAACCTGAAGTTGATACTTCCAGCAAAGACTAAGGAAAGAGCTAACCTTACAAAATGAAGAGAAAGGGATCAAAACATGTGCAAAATGAAAAAAAAAAGGGGGGGGGGGAGGTGAGGTGGGAATATAGCCATCAAGAGGTTAACAATTCTATGCTAAGTATTCTATAGACAGCTAAGTGAACCATTAGGCTAAGTAGACAATATATAAATAACCAGAAATAAGTGGGCAACTGAATAGATTAACAAAAAGCAATCAAAATCCTAGTAAAAAATTCTACATATAAGAATCACATGTACAAGACAATATACCAGGTCCAGATGGTTTCCCAGGACAGGAACAGAAAATCCCTATTAAATGTGAAGCACTAACAGGAAAGAGAACAAGTTCCCCAACTAATATTTTAAAACACCAAATAGATGGAAAATCTAGATTAAAAAACATAGGTCTAATTTACACTCACATATGAAGAAATTATAAAAATACATGGCTCACAGACTAGCGATATATTAAAACAAAGCAAATATATTAACAGACGGTATAAGATCAGAAAAATCTGTGATTCGCCGGAACTGTAGATTAAAAGAAAAAATTCTCAAGCTAAAACACTAATAAATAAGAAATTATTAAATACTAAGAAATACTAGGAAAATAAATACCAAGAAAAAATACAGTTAAAGCAGCATTCATTGAAATGAAAATTAGCTAACTAGGAGAGAAAGAAAGTTTCTTCACTGAAGAAGTAATCCAGAAACTGCTGTGTCTGTGTAGTGGCTATTTTCTCCTGTTTACTCAGTAACAAAATCTTGTATTACTTGTGACACCAGGGTCACCAAATGAAATGCTAGATGTTCTTGCTGAAAATAAGGATTTTTTTCTGGCCAGTGAGATGTATCTGCACATATATTGTGGTAAATTCCACATTTGCAAACTTCCTTTTCCTTTAAAATATGGTTGCAAATACAGATTACAGACCTTGCCTATGAGTAAGAGCAAATAAAACTAGTCACATGGTGAGCTAGCCATTAAAAAGATTAATACAACCTTTCTGAATAAACAGAAGTACAGTATTTAGAAGGAGGGAGGTGATATGACTAGACCTTACTGAAATACTCGTTTGGGTGTCAAAATGCAATTTATTTAGAAAAGAGAAACAAGAATTAAAGTGGATTTTAAATAATGTCACATAAGGAATATGAAATGAGCTAAGGGAATTTAGATTAGAAAAAGACTTCCTAAGACTCATGAATCTTTGTAAATCTTCTAAGAGACTAAGTAACACGTGTCCCCTCCTGATGACAGTAACAATATAACTAAGTTAAAAATAAAAAAAATAAATGAGAGGTGTTGGCAACACAAAAATTACTTTCTTACTAACGAGAGCTTTTTGAACATGGATGCTTCAGAGAAAACAATTCACTCAAGATGCTGCAGTCAACTGATAGCTATCTAGGGAATTAAGCACTTTGATGAGGGATTGAACAAGATGGCATCAGAACTTCTTCTCCCGATGCTATTGCCATTCAAAGCATGTAGGAAAGTGGACCACCCAGACATTAGTCAGTTTTAGTTAAGAATTTGTATATTTCATCACGGGGTCAGGGGTATAGGGCCACACCAAAACACATGGCAAATGGTTAGCGCCAACATAGCAAGCAAAGTGAGCTCACTGATGGTAAATCACATTAATTACAAGGGTGATGGTAGGCAAATCAGCTACTTGCCCTGGGTTTCATATTTCCTTGACTAATGAATGAGCATGTAGTGTCACGTTAATGGCAGAGTCATCACTCCATGTATAGCAGGTCTCCTGAATCCCAGTCCATGGCTTTTCCCGTTTTTATGCTAGGCAGATTTTTCAATGGTTTTCCTTTAGGGGATACTTGCCACATATTATAACATAATAGTAGAAGTAGAAGGAAGAGACAGTTAGCTGGCCGTGGATGGGCCAGTTTGCTTCCATCCCTGGTGGGGCCACGCCTGGCAAGTGTTTCTCAGGGTCACTGGTGGTTAGGTGTTCACGTGGATGAGATCTAGCTAACAGAAGCAAATGAAGATGGCATTTATCACTTTCAGACCTGGCCATCAAACTTCATGAGTGAACCTTAGTGATTCTGTCATTCTGCAAATGAAAGGCACAGGACTTCAGGAAGCAAACATGAGGCCAGAACAATAGCTGAGAACATCCAGGGGCATTGAATGACCTGTGCAAGGTCCCCTGATTGGCTACCTCACACTGGATGATGTTGTGGGTAAGAACTAAACTCTGAATATCACGGACTTAGCATATTATACGCCCACTATCCTACACTTCCTATCTACCCACATGTATTCAACCCTTTCACAGCTATTCTGGCATATTCTGGTGCACCCAAAAAGCATTTTCACTCATGTACCCAAGTGAAACTTTCATCTGCGAAGTGAAGATTTTCTGAAAGTCACTAGAACTAAGGAAATAACTTTTGAGTAAGTTATTTTTGCAAACTTAGTTAACTTATTGCTTAATAGGCATGAGTAAGAATCCCCCAAATTAGTGAGATACACTAATTTGAGTGTATGAATCAAAGAGTGATATGAATCAAAGTCCAGGGACATTTTACTCTTCCTTCTTCATTGCTAGGCCCTGGGAGGGAGAACAGGGAACTAAGGAGAAAGCAAATATTGACCCAGTTAAGATAGTTAATATTAATGAAATGAAATAGTACCCTGAAGAACAATATTTGCATTTAATAAAGGATTGCATAGCTTTATTCCTATTTCTCATGCTAACTCAGTGATATAAGCTGGTTCTTTAAAAATAAGTCATCTCAGCTTCAAAAAGATCCCAAACCATGTCCAGACACACACTGCCAGGGAAGGAGTTTGCTCCTCAGCTGAGCCCTGCAGGCTGCTTTGACTACTAGACTAGTAGATTAAATCCTGTGGGTGAGTCAGCCATAATGGAATGTTTTGTTTGGAGTTCTTATATACATATTAAGAAGATGAAACAGAAAGAAACTGGTATATTTGATCTCTGGTTAGTAAAAATAAATGGAAGGGTTTTAAGAGAGATTTAGGAGAGACTTAAAGACTCTTTATCAATTATTCATTAAGTGTCTGGCATTTTAGAATGATTATGGCTTGACCCAAGGTTAAATTTTTATGGTTGTTTAGTTTTTTTTTTTTTTTAAATAGGTTATCTATATGCCACATTTATACAGATACTTAGTTGCATATTCTTGGCACAAGAATGGAGAGTTACAACACTAATATATTTGGCACACTAGAAACTGAACTCTTGGCATTTACTTTAGCCACAGTTAGTATTGTTTGGATCTAAGTCCCTGCTTCCAGACACAGAGCTGAAACCCTTAGAACTTCCTGAATGGCTTTGTTAGTTATAACATGTCCCTCCCAACCATACCTGAATTTAAGTTAAGAAAGTATCTTGGTGGGTCCCAAGACAGTTCAGGATAAGGGCTGGCTTTCAAGAAACCAACCCTGTAATAACAGATTTGGAAGCTTCATCCCCATCCCCGGAGCCTGGGGAGGGGAGAAGGACTGGGGCTTGAGTTAATCACCACAGGACCAATAATTTACTCAATCCTGCCTATGTCATGGAACTTCGATTGAACCCCTAAATAAAAAGGCTGGATCATGAACACAGTGAGGTGCTGGGTACGTGTAGTTTGTCCAGAGAGGCATGGGGGAGCTCATCTTTCCTGGCTCAATCATCTCTTCCACTTGACTGTTCCTGAATTGTATTCGCTATAACAAAGCCAAGGCCAAGTTCAGAAAAACTAACCGAGTCTTAGACTAGACTGAGTCTATCCAATTCTAGTCAAATAAACAACAACAAATGACAGTATCAGATGCTTGTTATGACTACATACTAATGACAAAGATGAGCTGCAAACTCCTTGTTCTCAGCTGAGAAGGTGGTTGAAGGTGCCTATAGCTTCACAGACAGATGTGAAAACACTTTGAAAGCACTTACATTTCTCACTTAGTATACCACTGTTCTCCCCTTCCCTTCCTTATTTCTTCAATGAGTTAAAAAAAAAAAAAAAACAACTCACACAGACAACACTCTCTTCCCATGGGTTGCTGACTTAATCAAAGGGGAACTTAGACCATCACTTCCAGTTAATCTGCTGAAAACCTCACATGGAAAGACCCAAAGAGGCATTGCTGATTTTGTAACCATCTGAAAAGCAAAATGTGGGAGGTTATCTTTGTCCCTACATGAAAGATCTGCCCTTATTTCTTCCCTAAGATTTATTTATTAAGTCATGCAACAACTGGGGTCCAGGCCAGAGGTGTGGTGAATGAGATGATTCACCAGAGACAGAGTAGGGAGTAGAACAGGCAGAAAGACTGAAATACACTGCTAAGGGGAGCAGTGGGTGGGTCAGGAGAGGTCTGCTGCGCCATGTGGACCACCTCTCTGACTGGGGATTGAACTCGTGCTGCAGTGACTGTGGCTGGCTTCATAGTGCTGCACCTTAACCCATTGTGCCACCAAGGAGGGCCAGACCTTGCCCTTATTTTAAGAAAAGGAAAATGTATCGCACTAAAAACATGTAATCACTCACTAAAAAATTTAAATCTGGCCCTCCCTGGTGGCGCAATGGGTAGGGATGCTGCACTGCAAGCTAGCCGCAGCCACTTCAGTGTGAGTTTGATCCCCGGTCTGTGGAGGTGACCCACATGGTGCAGCAGACCTCTCCTGTCTCACCCCATGCTCCCCTCAGCAATGTACTTCCTCGATCTGCCTGTTCTGCTTCCTGCTCTGTCTCTGGTCAATCTTCTCGCCGCCCCTGCACTTCTGGCCTGTACCCCAGTTTTGTTTGCATAAATAAATAAATCTTTAAAAAAATTAAAATTCAATAAATCAGAGAAGAATGAGTCACTACCTTCTTTTTTAAAACCAAGTCAACTATTAAAATTCAAATGAACCAAACACAATTAGCCTCATCTAGTATGAGGAAATGACTGGCTGTGTCAATAATCTGTTGTGACCTTCATCTGTGCCCTCAAGTCTATCATTCAAGTATTGCTGAACAGCTACTATATTCTGAACATATCCTGAGTATGGAGTATAAAACCACAGCATAAAAGTCACGTGCCTTCCTAGATGGAGTTTGCACACAGAGGAGAGTGCTTAAAAATACTGTAGGAAGCGAGGACAAGCATCAGGCCTCAGGGCCTCCTTGGAGGGCTGCTCAGGGTGTGCACTGTGCACAGCCTCTGTGTAAGAATAACCTCCCCAGGAGTCCTATCAAGTCCTATCACTCCAGCTCTGTGGGAGCCTCAGTGGAGATCGACAAGATGAGCAGTTTTAGCTCAGAAGGTAGGAGAAGTAGGTGGGGAAATTATGAGTAAAAGACTTCAGTATTGGAGACTGAAATGCAGGATGTGAACGGATAGTTGACAGGAATAGGGGAGGAAGGTGGATCAACAGGTCAGGTTAG